>NW_027185761.1:6292245-6412345 GCF_028583685.1 Petaurus breviceps papuanus | reverse complement strand
TTTCTTTCCTTTTGTTTCTGGTGGCTTGGCTAAATATGGAAATATGGTTTCATGATTTCACATGTATAATTGATATCATATTACTTGCCTTCTCATTGGACTTCAGAGGGACTGGAGAAAAAGACAGAAGATATAATTTGGGACTCAAGTAAATACATACATACATACATACATACATATATATATATATATATATGGTCTTCTTTTTCCAAAGTATTATTTTGGAGGGCAATTGGGGTTAAGTGACTTGCCCAAGGTCTCATGGCTAGTTTTTGTGTTATGTGTCTAAGGTCAGATTTGAACTCAGGTCCTCCTGACTCCAGGGCTGGTGCTCTATTCACTGTACCAAGTAGCCACCTCCTGTTCCAAAGTATTTCTGAAGAATTTTTAACCTATTTAACATATGTATTAAGAAGTTTTATTAATCCTTGCCAGTCATTCTCAGGGTATTAACTTGTTTTAGTCTTTATGCTTGTTGTATCATTCATTGTCATTGCTCATTCTCTCAATATTTAATCAAAGTTTCTACTTCTACATATGGTACGTGACCCTAATAGAGCAGCTTCAAACTAACTTCCCACAAGAGAACCTAATTTCAATTTCATAAAGACATGCTTTTTCAGGCATGATCAGTAAGGGAATTTATTTCACTGAAATAGACACACGTGTGTGTATATTTGTATGTACCTTTCAGGAAGAAAAAAAAATATATGAGCCACAAAAGAAGGATCAACAGAATGAAAAAATATTTGTAGGAATTCAAAATAATGCCTAAACTAGCCAAAATTAAGTATTCCTATAAGCGTGTATATATTGCATGACAATTGATTTGTCATATAATGGTAAGAGACCTTAAGAGTCCAAAGAGACCAACCCATTCTTTTTCGGATCAGGAAACTAAGGTTCAAAAAGATGCAGTTACTTTCTTATGATAAAACAGGGAGCAAGCATATATCCTAGAATGTGAATCCAGATTTTCTTAGTCCAAATCCAGTCGTCTTTTATGTACATGCTGTGAGTGACACAATGTAGTCATAGTTGTCATTGGGTATTTTATAAGTGCCTGTGTGTATGTATATGTATATATTTATATTTGTATGAATGCAAGTATGTATATATGTATGTATTCTTCCCGCCATTTATATTTTCATTATTCTTAGTTCCATTTTTCCTTTGATATGTGGAGGTACTATTTTGTATCTATCTTTAAGAAGTAAGCCTATCCAAGCAGACTAATATGTTCTTTCTGGAGCTCATTCAAGCATAAAACACACTGCATATCTAAGATTTTTCAAAATGTTATTTGAAACAAAGAACATGTTGATTGTAATTTGATTTTAGTGTTATTTCTGCGGTTTATCAGAAAATGAGAACTGATGATTTTACAAGGCTAAAGTGCTAGAAATGATTTCTTATAGAACTCTCATTGTTGCCAGCAAGAAGAATAGACTCTGATAGAATAATGATCATTTTCCCAACTTTTAATCACATTTCAACCACTTTTCAAATGATGTATGGTTACTCTTCCCTAATAATAGCCACTCAACTTTCCATTCTGCATTCAATATACTCTAGCATAAACAATTTGCACTATGGCATATGTGCATACTTGTTTTGACACTAATTTGTAAATATTCCTGCATTTGTATATGATTCCCATAAGAGCATCCTTTCTTGCTCAACAAGATCATACACTCATTAAAAGAAGAAGCATTTCTTTTGAAATTTTCCTTAAGCTTCTGCCATAGTGCTTCACAAAGTCCTATTTGGTATAAAATGTAAGTATAGTTATTTCCATATTGGCTGAAAAGGGACTGAGTGAAAGTGGATAATGGAGGTGGGAAACTACTTACTCTCTCAAGCTTAGGAAGAGATATTGATTAAAAAATGACAGCATTTTTTTCCTACTACAATACTAGTTGCTATTATTCCTATGTCATTTAGTTATTTTGCTTTGAAGCTAGTGTCAGGGGGCAGCTAGGTGGCACAGTGAATAGAGCACCAGCCCTGCAGTCAGGAGGACCTGAGCTGAAATACAGCCTCAGTCACTTAGCACAAAAACTAGCTATGTGACCTTGGGCAAGTCACTTAACTCCAATTGCCCTCCAAAAAGCAAAAAAAAAAAAAAGAAGCAGGTAGTGTCAGAACAATGCACTACAAGGCTCTTTCAAAACCATATTAACTACTCAGTCAGTCAATAAAGATTTATTAAGCACCTACTGTGTGTCAGATACTGTACTTAATTCTGGGGATACAAAGCAAAAAGACAATCCCTGACCTTGAGGAGTTCACAATCTAATGGAAGAGACAATATGCAAACAGAAATGTATAATGAAAGACAAAGGATACATAGGAAATAATCAACAAAAGGAAGGCACTAGAATTAAAAGGCTTTCTATAGAAAGTGAGATTTTAGTTGGAACTCGAAGGAAGTTAAGGAGGTCAGGAGGTAGAGTTGAGGAGGGAGAGAAATTTAACCATGGGAGACAGTCAAAGCAATGTTGATCACTGAAAGATGGAGGGTCTCATTCAAGGAACAGTAAGAAGTTCCATGTTATTGGTTTAAGTGTGTGTGTGTGTGTATGTGTGTGTGTGTGTGTGTGTTGGGGGGGGAAGTGTGAGAAGACTGGAAACGTTCAGGATGATTAATTATGAAGGATTTTTTAAAGTTAATTTATTTAAGTTTTCCACATTCACAAGTTTTAAATTATCTCCTGCTTCCTCCCCTCCTCCCTCCCTAAGATGGCATGCAATCTGATGCAGCCTCTTTATGTACATTCCTATTAAACATATTTTCACATTACTAATGTTGTATAGAAGAATTAGAATGAATGGGAGGAACCATGAGAAAGAAAACAAAACAAAATGAAACAAACAAAGAAACAAACAAAGAAAATAATCTTTGCTCTGCATTCAGATTCTTAAGTTCTTTCTCTGGATGTGGATGGCATTTTCCATCATGAGTCCTTTGGAATTGTTTTAGGACTTTGTGTTGCTGAGAAGGGCTAAGTCTATTAAAGTTAGTCATCACACACTGTGGCTATTACTGTGTACAATGGTCTACTGGTTCTGCTCACTTCACTCAGCATCAGTTCAAGTCTTTCCAGGTTTTTCTGACATCTGCCTGTTCATCATTTCTTATAGCACAATAGTAGTCCATTACATTCATATGCCACAACATGTTTAGTCATTCCCCAATTGATAGGCATCCCCTCAATTTCCAGTTCTTGTCCACCACTAAAAAAGAGCTGCTATAAGTATTTTTATACATTGTGGGTCCTTTTAGTTATGAAGTATTTTGAACAAGAATATGGGATTAAAAAAATATCCTGGAGCTAATAGTAAATAACTGGAATTTATTGAGTAGAAGTTAATGTTTGAAATGTTCTTTAGGAGGACATTTGCTTTAGAAAAACAATTTTGGTGGCTGAATTAAGGAAAGATTTTAGTGGATAGAGACCAGACATAAACAATAGCAGGCCAAATGAGGTGATGTTGGCCTGCACCAGGATGGTAGAAATACTAGAACACATAAAGGGCTGTACTCAAGAGACACTGAAAAAGTGAAAGTGACAGTCTTTCTAACAGATTGGATAGGAAGCTAGAGAGTTGAGAGGTTATGATTGGTTGAAAATAACACTTAGTATTTGAGTCTATGGAATTTGGATGCTGTTGGTGTCTTAAAGATGAAGTTTAGAAAGGAGGAGAGTTAAGGAGAAAAGAAAATGAATTTGATTTTGGATTTATGGCATTTGGAGTTTAAGATATATCCTTGGCATCTTAAACTTTGAGTTGTTTGAAAGGCAATGGGAGATGTAAGACTGGAAGTCAGGACATATACTGCATTTGAATAAGTACAGTGGAGAATTGTCAATGTAGAGATAATAATTAAGTCCATGGGATCTAATGAGATCACCAAGTGAAGTAGTTTAAAGAAAGAAGTGAAGAGCGCCCAGGGTAGAACCCTTTGGAAATCTGCTATTAGAGGGAGTGACCTAGATAAGGAAGCAGAAATGTCTAGAAGAAGGTCTTGAGAAAAGTCCATTGTATTTTGCA
Source organism: Petaurus breviceps papuanus (assembly GCF_028583685.1). NCBI lineage: Eukaryota > Metazoa > Chordata > Mammalia > Diprotodontia > Petauridae > Petaurus > Petaurus breviceps. The sequence goes on along the minus strand of NW_027185761.1, from coordinate 6,408,289 downwards.
ATTGAGAAATAATTGGACATTTTTAAGACAGTAATATCAGTTATATAGTGAAATCATTGGAAGCTAGATAGTAAAGAGTTAAAAAGAGAGTTTTTGATAGAAGAATATGGAGGTATCAAGATGATGGAGTAGAAGCAGGACCTTCCCTCAGCTCTGTCTTCCATCTTCCCCAATCCATGTAAAAAGGGGACTCTAAACAAACTTTGGAGCTGCAGAACCTACAAAATGACACAGAGAAGCTAACCTCCCACTGAGGACAGCCCACCAGGCCAGCAGGAATCCAGCACAGTGCTCTGGGAGACAAGTCCAGCCCCACCCAAGGCTTTAGCCCCAGGGTAGGCCTGAGCAGCTGGGCCAGAGGGACTCTAGATCAACCGCAGCTTTGGCCATTTCCAGATTTATCAACACATAGATGGGAAGGACAAAGAGAGAAATCAGTGCAGTCTGGATTTTGGGACCCAGTAAGTGGTAATTCATGGCTTTTGCCCCCCGGACGAGAAGCCCCTGAGATACCAGCACAGCCAGCCAGCATGACGTGGCAGCTTCAGCTCCTGGCCTGCAGAGTGTAGGGGGCCAAGCACCAATCTGAGGGGTAATCATTCTTGATTTAACCTGTTTGGAAATGGATTGCAGTCTAGGGTGGAGGTCCTGGGGTGTGTGTCCAGCTTGCCAGAGTGTGTGGAGACCTCAGAGAGGGTACCCATCTAATACATCTGGCAGCTGAGAAAAACCCAGTGCTTGGGATGAAAGCTGCCCTGTCTGGTGGCAGAGTCCTACTGTGGCAAAAAGCCCAGGGGTCAAGTGACTGAGAGGCAACATGACCAGGCAAAGGAAACAAAGCAGACAGAAGATTCCAACATTACACTCCTATTTTGGGGACAAAAAGGAGCAAAACATGGAACAGGAGGAAAACAGTGAAGTCAGAACTCCTGAACCAAAAGCTTCTAAGGAAAATAAAAGCTGGTTACAGGCCATAGAGTACCTTAAGAAGCAGATAAGAGAAGTGGAGGAAAATTTGGGGAGAGAAATGAGAACGATGCAAGAAATTATGAAATGAGAGTCAAGAGCCTGACTGAGGAAAATAATACCTTAAAAATCAGACTGACTCAAATGGCAAAAGTGGCTCATAAAGGCAATGAGGAGGAGAATGCCTTAAAAAGCCAAATTGGCCAGATGGAAAAAAAAAAACTCTCAAAAGCTCACTGAGGAGAATCATTGCTTCAGAATTGAATTGGAACAAATGGAAATTACTAACTTTATGAGAAATCTAGATGCTCTTAAATGGATCCAAACAAATGAAAGAATAAAAGGCAATGTGAAATATCTCATGGGAAAAACCACTGACCTGGAAAATCGATGCAAGAGAGATAATTTTAAAATCATTGGACTGCCTGAAAGCCATGACCAAAGTAAGAACCTAGAAATCATCCTCCAGGAAGTTCTCAAAGTAAACTGCCCTGATGTTTTAGAACCAGAGGGCAAAACAGAGCTTGAAAGAATACACCGATAGCCTCCTGAAAAAGATCCCAAAAAGAAAACTTCTAGGAATAATATAGCCATTTTCTGGAATTCCCAGGTTAAGGAGAGAATATTACAAGCAACAATGAAGAAACAATTTGAATAATGTGGAAACACAATCAGGATAACCCTGGATCTAACAGCTTCTACACTGAGGAATCGAAGGGCTTGGAATATGATGTTCCAGAGGGCAAAGGAGCTGGGATTAAAACCAATAGTCACCTATCCAGCAAAACTGAGTATCATGTTTCAGGGGAAAATATGGTCATTCAGTGGAATAGAGGACTTTCAAACATTCTAAACCAGAGTTGAACAGAACATTTGACATTCAGATGCAAGAAGCATGAGAAGGTAAACAGGGAAAAGAAATCATGAGGAACTTATCAATGTTGAACTATTAATATTCCTACATGGAAAAACAATAATTGTATATTATGAAACTTTTCTCAGTAGTTGAAAGGATTAGAAATATATATATATATATATATATATATATATACATATATATGTCTATATATGAGGGGATATGGGCATATGAATACATAAGTGAATGTGTGTATATGTGTTTACAGGTATACATAGATAGAGGTCACAGGACCAATTTAAAAGGAAGGGATTATACTTAAAAGATGAAATTAAGAGGTGAGAGGAATTTAATGAGAGGAGATGGGGAGAGACAAAATGGGATAAACTATCTCATACAGAAGAGGCAAGGGAAAATGGTTACAATGGAGGGGAAGAATAGGCAGGCAAAAGGGAATGCGTCAACCTTATTCCCATTGAATTTGGCTTGAGAAGGGAATGAAATACACACTAAATAGGATATCTCACCCTCCAGGAGAGTAGGGGGGAAGGGGATGAGAGGGGGGATGATGGAAGGGAGGGCAGGCTTGGGGGTGAGGGAAGTTGGAAGCACCCACTTTTGAAAATGGACAGGACCGAAGTAGAGAATATAACAAGTGGGCGGTGGGATAGGAGGGAGGGAAATATAGTCAGTCTTTTACAATATATCTACTGTTATTGTTTTGCATTAGCCACTCATGTACAACCTATACTGAACTGCTTATCTTTCCAGTAAGGGTGGGTTACAAGGAATTAAGGGAATGAATCCAGAATTGAAAGTTTTAAAATCATATATATATATATGTGTGTGTGTGTGTGTGTGTGTGTGTGTGTGTGTGTGTATACATAGTATTATTAATGCCATCTTATATGTAATTGGGAAATAAGACATACAGGCACAAAAAAAGAATATGGATGTATCTCTTGTAGACGAGTCTTTTCAAGGAATTTAGCTAAAATGGGAAGAAAAGTTTTAGGTTGATAGTAGTGATGGTAAGAACAAGTATTGGTTTTCTGAGGAATAGGGGAAACGTGGGCATATTTGCAGGCAGTATAGAAGCAGTCAGAAAATGGGATGATTGTGATAAAATAGGTATGATCCAAGGAGGAGGCAATCTCTTAGAAAGTGCATGGAAAAAGGCTGCTTATGTGGGTAGGGGGGTTTGTTTTGGCATTGAATAGCACAACTGCTTTGTGTGAAATATTAATGAAGAAGGTGATAGTAGCAGAAAGCATCTGAGTGACATGAGATTAATAGGAGAAGAAAAGAGGGAGCTCTTGCAAATGGCCTAATACTTTCAATTGAATATGAGGCAAAGATTTTATCAAAGAGTGTTGGGGTAGTCAGAACAATGGCAAGTTTGAGCAGGGATGAAGAGCTGATATGGAGAGTAGAATAGAGAGTTGATAAGACAGATATATGTAAAAGGATTGCCTACAAGCACTGAGGGTCCCATCAAGTTTGTGTAACATAAATTTGTAGGGAACCCAGACAAAATAGCTGCATTTTTTTACCTTTATTCAACATTGCTTATGTAAGAGAATAGATGGTGGGAGTGATTTAAGGCTCCATAAAATGCAGAAAATTATAAGGCATAGGTCATGTGTGGTATGTGTCTATGTATGCACATGCATGTCTGTAATCATTAGTGGCTAATAGAATCAGAAAAATTCAGGTTCTAATCTGACCTTTGACATATCCTAGATTTCTGACTATGGGGTTCACAATCCACCTCTCAATGCTCCACAGAATTCTGAAAGGATATATGTCAGAAGCTGAAGATTTAATTGAGCCACAGTAATGAAATTATTGGCTTTATAGGTCTGCTGTCTTAGAATGTTATGTGTATGGCATGAAAAGCATAATTAACTTTCACAGAAGCATGTGCTAATTTGTATCAGGCATGACTTGACCCCGGGAATTTCTGACTCCAAGGCCAACTCTGTCCACAAAGCTATACTTCCTCTAGGACTACAGATTGAAAATGCATTGGCAGAATGAATACATCATCAAGTACTCCCTAAATTAATGAAACCACAGATTCAATCTTCAAATTAGTACAAAAAAGAAAACTAAGCATGCATGTTAATTTGTCTATATATACACTTGTTTATGTGGGCAAATATGTATATGTATATATATATGTATATATATATCGCTATATTGTGCAGAGAGATTACAGACATCCATATATATGTGAATATGTCATATATATCCATATATGTGCATATGGATTTATGAATATATGTCCATTTCAGTGTATATTAAGATATGCATCATGAGGAAGTTTGATCTGAACATTGGCCTTGAAGGACATATATAAATTAGAGGGATGGCCAGGTGGCGCAATGAATAGAATACCAGCCCTGGAGTCAGGAGGACCTGAGTTCAAATCTGACCTCAGACACTTAACGCTTACTAGCTGTGTGGCCTTGGACAAGTCACTTAACCCCAATTGCCCTACCTACCCCCTCCAAAAAGCAAAAAAACAGTAGTAGTAGAAATGCCCAGATGGGAATAAAAATATTCACACTAAGCAGGGTTGAAAATAGAAACTGGCATTCAGTACATTTTCAAGGGAGAATGAGTAGAACAGTTCTAGAGAAGGAGGTGTTTAAGTTCAGAGATGAGAGATATTTACCATTCCAAATCCATTCTTAGGATTACAATTTAGCAATCATTTGTTAAAATACTGCTGTCCTTCCAAAAGTATATGAGAACTAAATACAAATGGTTGTCTCTTTGGCCTCTGTGAGTAAATTGACCTTTTGGATTTTGCCCTTCTGGTGGGGTGAGTCAAAAAATCACAAGAGCATTTTATGCTCTAAAATCTCTGTAATCAAACTGTTGTAGACTGAAAGCTGGTGTATTTCTGATAGAATCAGCAGATCTGGAATTGCTGGGTTTTTATTCTATTCATGTGTTCCTGAACTTTTGTTTTTGGATAATAATCAAGTCTTTTAAAAGGAAAAGAAAATAATAAGTTCCTAGGCCTTTGCCATTTAAGTTGGCAGGAGGTGGAGACAGACTAATGTGACTTGAAAAATTGCTGATGGTTGTATCCTTCGCATCTGTCTTGATTTTCCAAGGGGATCAGAGGGGAAATGCTGTTGCTTCTACTATTACTACTTCTGTGTGTGCCAAGGTGTTGAATAAATCAATGTCTGACCTTCAGTCCTTTACAGACTAAATTATTTTGCTATGTATCATCTGGTTAGCTTCTATAGTTATAGTATGGAACACAGGGTGATTATTTTTCTTCTCTATAATCTACTTCTAACTAACCAGACTACTGATCTCTAACTCAAGCCAGAACAATCTGATTCTCTATTTCCCTAAAAGTCAACAGCTATCTTAAATTTTTTGAACATGTATTTCAGAGTATCTGAAAATATTTGAGAGATCTACAATTTCAGAGAGCTCCTAATGTGAGAACTTCATCTACCTACACAGAATACAATCTGCCTATGGCTAAGTGGACAAAACTAGTGTGTATTCTGAGGCTTACACATAGGTCTGTAGTTTAACATCACAGAGTAAAGAGAAAACAAAACAAATAGTTGAACCTATTTCTTTCTATTTCCAAATCCACAACTCTATTCACAGTGATATCATACATCTTCTTAAATATTTCTCTTTTTCATAGTTTCTATGTACACATTACTTATGGTTCTACTTTGAAAAAATATCAGAAGCAGAAACCCAGTGATTGTCACTGGACCTGAGGTAAGATCACGCTTTTTTTTAAACTAGTGAGGAAAACTATTGATAATGATTTTAATGATGATGACAATGAAACTAATAATAGTTAACATATAGAGGAAGATTTCTTTATGAAGCTGCTATTTTTTCTCCATTTTGCAAATGAGGATAATGAGACTGAGAGATATTAAGTGACATGCCTAAGTTCATAGAGCTAATATGTGGCTGAGGCAGGTTTCCAATTCAGGATTTACTGACTCCGAATCCAGTACTCTCTCCTCAGTTGCAAATGGACAGAAAGGAAGGGAATAAATATTTATATAGTTCCTATATACTATATAGTCAGGCTATATTGTCAGATTATTATAATTTTATATAAATATTATCTCATTTGATCTTCACACCAAATTTGAAAGGTAGGTTTTTTTTTTATTACCCTCCCCCCATTTTAAAATTGTGTCTAATAATGTAAACAGTACTCAAGTGACTTGTACAGTGTCACACAGGTAGCAAATGTGTGAAGCTGGATTTGAATTCAGACAGTTTTAACTCCAAAGCAGTGTCTCCAATGGTATCCACTGTTCCACCTAACTGCCTCACTCAGCTTATCATTTTTCTCCTCTTTAATTTCCAAAAATTCTGTATGTCTAGGTCATTAAGATTCAAGACTGTTTATTAATATTTTCAAATTAACAAAATGCCCTTCCTACAAAATAAAAAAAAATCTATATTTTCCTCTAGATGTTCATAAACAAAGGAATATAATAACATAAATGGTCTAGACTGCTCTTTTTTTTTTCTGGTATGTTTATCTTTCCAAGAACATGTTCCAGTATTTTCATTTTCTTCTGTAATTCAAATTCATTAATGATGTAATAGAAAATTGTGGGGGGAGGAGTCAAGAATATTTAGAATTTAATTATGATATTATCACTTGCTTGGTTATAAACTTGGACAAATCACTTCACCTCTCTAGGACTCAATTTTTTCATTTGTAAACTGAGATAAGATTAATTTTTTCAGGTTCCTTCCAGCCCTAACAACAATAATATAATATTATGAAAATAAAGGACAACAAAATTCCAGAATTATTTTCTCTCAAATCTAGTGATTTGTTTACTTTCATACCCACCAAACAACAAAATTAAATACAGGATCTTATATAGATGCAAGAGTGTAATCGAAAGGACAGAAGTAGTTCACACCTTGTGTCAGCTATTGAATTAACAACTTGTTTCAGTCTGTTAAAAAAAAAAAAAACAGAACCTGTGAATTCCACAACTTGGGAACTCCTGGGGAGGAGCTAATGACTATATAAGGAGAGCCCCAGGGCTAGAGACAGCAGGAGCTGAAAAGAGGACTCTTGTGGTGACAGAGTCAAGGGGAATACTTGTGCTATCCTGGGACTCTGTCCTATCTGTGTTGATGTTTATTTGTGATACTTTGTAAAGAAGCCATGGGACCTTACTAGAAGCCATGAAAGAGGATTTTTTGGTTGTATGTTTACAAAGGTCCTGGAGGAGGGTTTCAGAGGTCCTAGGACTTTACCGATGATGTGTTGACTTCTCAGACCTTTTTTGTGGGTCAGTGTTGATTTCTGTGTTGATGATTTGTGTTGAATTCTCAGACCTTGTTGGGGGGTCTGAGTTGATTTTATAGGCAGATAGTGAATTGATGATTGTGCCAGAAATGTGTATGAATATTACTATGGCTCTATTAAGCTTTGTCTTTCCAGAAACAGGAACTGTGAAGACTTAAGTGGACTGGACACCATGAGTTCACTATGGAATGGGAACTGGACAAGGAGCTGTACAAGGAACTGGAAGCTGCCTGCCTTTGAATCCAGGTGACAGTTCGAGTTGAGACCATGGAAGAGAAACCATGGAACCTGAGAGACAGCTTCAAGTCAAGCTGAAAGAAGAATTTACTTGTATATTGTGTACTGACTGACAAGATTATGATTTACTTGTGACCAAGGTGTGGATGAGCTGTGTATTTTCCAATACCCCTTAAGAGGGTATTGAGTAGTGACTAATGACTGAGTAGTGACTGATGATTGAATAGTGACTGATGACTGAATAGTGACTGATTTGTAACTTAATGTGCCCATGAGTAGAGAACTTTGATTATTGTATTTTGTGACCCTTAAGGTGGCTTGCTTCCTTAAGGATGATTGAATGATTGAGTTACTAAATGATTATATTTTGTTGAAAACTCTTGTGACCACTTTGGTGAAAACTATGTGTCCATTTTAGTAATGTCTTTGTGAATGCTATATTTCAATTTTCTGTGATAAGTTGTAATATTGTGAATGCAGTACCTTGATTATCTTTGAATGTTTTGCTCTGATTGGTTATTGAATAGAGTGTTCATTATACTGTGTAATCAGAATCTTAAAAGCTGTTCACAATAGCATTCTTCTGGAAAGCTGCTATTGCATGGCATTACAAAGAGCATGAAAGTTAGAAAGAAATAATACTCAAAAACTTTACGTATTGGAGATTTATACTCTTTCTTTTTTTTTTTTTTTTTTAAAAAAGTAGGGTTAAAGAAACTTGCTAAATTTTACACAGCCAGGTGTTTCTGGGGATGCTAAGTATCTGAGCCCGGGATTCCCAGGTCATACTGACACTGGAGCCGGTGCTCTTACTCACTGTGCTACCTGGCCGCCCCTATACTCTTTTCCTAAAACTGGCCATTAAAATGAAATCAATCGTATCTTTGTATATACTTTGTAAACAAAAGCAATATTTAGGTGTCAGCTTTTATTAATATCACTTTATTTCTTGCTTTTCGAGTTTTTAGTGATTTCAAATTATTTTCCCTTAAATGTTTTTGTGACCATGGGGAATGGGGAGAAAGTGTAGACCCATAGCTATATAAAATCGTACTGATCCTTAGTGAGGTAGAAGGCAGAATCCAACTAGAAAAAGAGTAGGGATTTCTTGATTTTCTGTAATTAGTTTGAAGCTCTTTTGGCTTTTTTGTTATTGTTGCATTAAATTAAATCAGTTATTGTTGCATTAAATAAAATAAATTCTATTTTAACATATTTATAAACTCAGCTGACTGCATATGACCTTGTCCCTATTTCCTTACCCATGGATTGCCTGAGACTGACCAGACATTATCACTCCCAGCCACTAACTAATTTAATAAAGGTCATAAACTCTCCCTTACAGAGTTTTCCATGCTTTCTCTATGGATTTTTGCTTGTTATGCAAAACAACTTAGCATGTAAAACTCTGAGATGATCCTAACCTCTCCCACCTGCAGCCTGGCCATCCCCCCTGCCTAAATGTTTCCCACCTGCAGCTTAATCATTATCTCTCCCTTAGTACCCTATATAAATGTTGTTCCAAGCCCCTTTCTTGGGTACTCCAGCATTTTTGTGTGGCACGACAAGCAGTTGCCTTGACCTACATTGGATATTTTCAGTTGAATTCAGGTTGACAACTGAGACTATTTGTAAGAATATGAAAAACTGTAGCAATCAGTTCTTTAGGGTTCCTGGAAAATAGAGAATACACATAGAGATATCAAATTTAGAGAATTATTTATATAAACTGTATTGTGTGTGTATATATATACACATACATATACACACATATATGAATGTGTAGATGCATGAAAATATGTTCATATAACATTTATATTCATAAAAATAATAACTAACATTTATACAGCTTTTACTATGTGTCAGGCTCTGTGTAAGAGCTTTATAGTTATCTCATTTGATCCTTACAATAACCCTGAGAGGTAAGTGATACTACTTGCATTTTATAAATTAGGAAACTGAGGCAAAAAAGAGGTTACATTATTCAGAGTCTCACAGCTAGTAAGTGGTTAAGGCTAGATTTAAATTCAGGTATTCTTGACTGTCAGCCCAGCACTCTGCTGTGCCATCTAGCTGTCCTTATTTCATTTATAAAAATGAAGATTGTATTCAATTATAATGTAGCTACAATGTAACAATTCCTTGGGAAGAATTTTAGTGTCATTGTGAATGGTGAAAACGAATTTATTGGTTGTGATGAATCCCACATCTTAATTTGGAATATGAACAATGGGGAGATTCTTCTAAGATTGTCCTGCAAAGTGGTACATAGGAATTATTCTAATTGCATTGGTCCTGAGGAATGGATTCAGGAATGACAGAGCCTGGATATCGTCTAATACTTGTCTTGATGAGTATAATCCTAGGGCAGGGGTGGGGAAAGGAGACTTGTTCTATGAAGTTTGAATTCGGTCAAAGGATACTTGAGGACCTAGAGGGCAGGAAGGCCTCATGTTTCCCACCCCTATCCAAGGAACAACTATGCTTCAGGATTTTATTCACCAGAGTCAGGGTTAGAATTTATCCTCATCCAAGATCTACACCTCCTATTTAGAAAACTTATGGCATCTGTTGTCCATCAGGTAACCTTTGCTAGACTGTAGCTAATTTTAAATCATCCAAAACTTTAATTTAAAATAACTCAGTTGATAATGGAATCCTATATATCTGAGGGTAATATGAGAGGTCAGTTATCAAGACATATCAAATGTTTTATCTTAAACTCCATATTGACCTTAATTATAATATTATTAGGTCCAAATTAGTAGAAAAAAACTAATTTCTGGAAATAGTTATGTTGTTTCAATTATCATAGCACAATTCAACTGGCTTAGAACTAATTACCATAGTATACAGAATCAGAGGATGTGCCAGAGCCATTTCTTACCTGCTGAAGAGCCAAGTATAAAATTTTCAGTATCATAATATATAACTTGGAAATTGGCAAACACTACAAATCAGACCTTGATTTGTTGTTTTGTTACTTCTCTGGATTTTACAAAGTGATAAAATGTTAATAATGAAGATTAAACTTAAAAGTGTGTTACACTTATATTTTGCTTTTTTTTCTGTATGGCTGGTTAAGCATTTACAACCAGACTGCTATTCATATTTATAATCTCTAATAGTGAAAATTAGAATACATTTCCCTACTTCAAGTGGTCTATTATTTGAATTAATCAGAACCCAGTGGTAACAAGAATTGAGCCTATTGAATACTGTTAAATTATTTGACATTTTCCCCCCTTTTGTATGGACAAGAAAATTTGTTTCGTTTTGCCTTGGGATAATTTGTAGGATCTAGATATCTGTAGGCAATTTGAATCACTTCTGAAGCATAGATAAGGGTGGAGATTGCAACATAGCCCCATATGGATTGGTTTCTTTCTCAATTTGCTTTGAATTCACTGATTACATTTTTATTTCTGTTTTTCTTAGAGTTGTGTAAATTGGTAAGAGTTAATGGTTCAGAGAACAGAAAAGTTAAGAAATGGAGCTGGAAATAAACCTACAACTATAATAAATCACCTATGGTATTTGTAATCCTAGAGGAGGAAAGCCTCTCCTATGAGCTCATTTGCCGATGAGGGAACTGAGGCCTAAAGAGGTTAAATAACTTAACTAAGCATATAGAGACAGTACGCAACAACAAGGAAACTGAGCAAGGTTCTTGATCACCAACTCCAATCTTCTTCCTATTCTGGGTCCAACATTCTTGGGACCTAAAATTTCTTCCTTCTGAAAAATCAAGGCAGAAAGGAGCATATTATGCTTAAGGTACTAGTGAAGCAGGCATTTCTCTTTTTACACTTCCAATAACCTAGCCAGTACAAAAGGAAATATACTGATAGTAATGGAAGTTATTTTTAATCTTATTTCATGATGCCAGCAAATATTGTTTAGCTACAATTCTATAATATTGTTGTTAGCATTATTAATTGCAAAATGGATATGAAATTACTGAAGTCTGAACTAAGCACTTACTACATATTAAAGGAAAATGTGTTTTTATAAGGAATGTCTTTTAAACCGCAATTTGCCCAACATGAAAAAAATATGAAATGTAAATATGAATTATTGTTTCATGTATAAACTAACCAGCTGAGAGCAAAATATAAATGGAATTGAAAACAGCAGGGTATAAAACCAAAGCGTATGGAAGTTCTATGAACATGAACTATAAAAATAATTCTCCCAATTAGAAACTACTCAAAATCAAAATCACAGCCCATTAAATCAGCTATAAAGTTGCAAAAGAAAAAAAAAACTTGCAAGCTATTAAGTGATTAAACTAAAGTTACTTAAAATTAGGGCCAAGGTTATGCTATTAATGATAGTTCTTAGCCAGAGAGCTTGAGCTTCCCCATCTTGAAAAACATCCAAGTCATCAAAATGTCTATAAATGCTCTGGTTTGTCTCTTAAGGGTCAGGGCAATGACTATTGGGATGTTTATGATGATTGTGACTTCATCCTCTAGAGATTTTTAAAGTAATTGTAAATAAACTTCACTTGCCCTGCTAACCACCAACTTCATTTCTATTAGAATTCTAGAATCATACAGTTCATTAAAATGAATATTACTGAGAATGAATGTAATTTAATTAAATTAAATGCAATTCAACAAAATGCTTAAATGTTTAATAAATACAGGGTCTTGAAATTCAGATTTATTGTTGCAGAATCCTAGATAGATGATATTTACCTAATATAGACATCATAATAGAGTAGGGAGAGCACTGAATATGAAGGTGGGATACCTGTGTTCGAGACCTCTTTCTATAATTTGCTACCTGTGAAAACTTGGACAATTCACTTAATGTCTCTGTGCCATATTGCTCATCTTTAAAATGTGGAGGTTAGACTATATGGTATCTTAGGGTGTTCTGATCTCTAAAACTATGTCAATAAAAATCTACCCTATATAAGTGAGGAAGTATGGGGCATTGAAAGGAACAGAATGTTAGTTGAAGAGAGTTAATTATCTTACAAATCAGATATCCAATTCAACTCATTAAACATTTAAAAATTTTGGGATATAAATCCTAAAAGATAATGACAAGATAGAACAGAGGCCAATCCAGCACTTTTGAATTCACCAATTGTAATATTTATTTCAAGCCTTCACGCTGTTGCTTCATGGGGGATTGTTTTTCCATCAATACGGATCTTAACCCTTCTACAACATGATAAATTTTCATGAGATGCTATTGATTAAAAAAAAAAAGACATTGTCTGAAATTCAGCTTTTGATGTTGCTGTTGCTTAGGAGAGGGGAAAGAACTCTTAATAACCAACTACAAGTCATTCTGAGGGGATATCACCTTAAGCTTTGATCCCCTATCATCCTGGCAAATAAAGGTTTCTTAACAGGAAAGAAAGGTATATGAAGAAGGAGATGAAGTGGAGGAAAGGGACACTAAATAAGGAAGAGGGTACAAAGGTCTTTGAAGACGATTGCCTACAATTACCCCCGATCATAGCATTTGCTACTCTGGTGAGATAATTTTGAATAATAAAATTATATTCTTTAAGATCAAAAGGTTTTTTCATATGCTAATTATTTGAGGATAGCATAGTCATTCATTTGCATTTCATTCAAAAATATACCCAGATGAAGGACCATTTGAGAATTCATAAGAGTGATTGGGTTGGTTTGTTTTGTTTCCAGATGCCCATATTTTCTCTCTTGGATAGTCCAAGATAAGAAACTATATTCAAATTTTTAAACCTTGTTTTAATGCTACCTTATATCACCTGGAACCACCCCCCCCCCCCGGTTATTTCAATATACTAAATAACAGATGAATATTACTTAGGTATATTTGAGAGTAAATCCATGAAAATGTTAAGGGCCTTCTTTCATGGAATGGAAAATGGAATTGATTATTTCTCATGCTACTTCACTAGACTAAAACTATCACTTAAGAGTAACTAAACAACTTGGAGCCAAGTCTCCATAGTGAATATCATGAATCTAAAAAAAAAAAAAAAAGTTTTATTTTCAGCAATGATGTGAGAATTTGAGCACATAGTTAGATTATTCAAAGTTTATAGCAAAGCAGCACTGAAAGCTGTCTGTCTGTGGAATATTAATTTATAGTTGCCTATAGTCATATCTGTTCCTGATGATTCACTTAGTAGTTTTTGTATTAGAAGTCACGTAAACTGGACTAAGAGAAGAGGTGGAGGGCAGGCATGCTCTCAAAAGAGTGAAACTATCAGAGCTCTTTATTTTATTTTTGGATATTTAAACCAGGAATCTGAAACCTTTATGAAGTGCTGTTCTATATTTCTGTGTGTGTGTGTGGGGGTGTGTATGTGTGTGTTTTGAGAACCGCTCAAGCCAATCCTATTCTTAAGAGAAAGAATGATGAGGATGAATACATATGGGTAAAAGGATTGCTTTTTGTGGACTTGGGCTTACATTCTGCCTCCCACAGTCATTATCTGTGTGACCTTGGACATATCCCTTAAACTCTCTGCTTAGTTTCCTCATTAAAAAAAAGGTGTTTGAACCTGGATACGAGTTAAGATTACTAACAACTCTAAATCTATGATCCCACTCTAGCACACTCTTCAGTGCTATTTTCCCAACAATAACTTACACTGGCAGGCTAATTCTTCAGAGAGCAACTGGAATTCTAGCAAGTTTATTCCCTCTGGTTTCAGAAGGTCTATGTTAATGCTGTCACTCATAAGTCCCCACTGATGTGCTTTCCATTAATTTCAAAAAGCTAGGCTTTTATTAGATTTTATAAAAGGGAATTTATTCAGAAGGTATGGTATGCACAGTTGATATTAAATACCCCTCCCCACCAAAAAGGTGGAAGCGTATGTAGTATTATTCATATACTACTAAAGAATAGGGTAGAAAATCCGCAAATTGTATATTTCCTAAACTCAAATCAGCCCATTTATAAAATCCTTATCAAATTCCTATGCCACCTATTACATTTGATATTATAAACATTTCTGTTCCTTTTTTGCAGTTTCCCATCACATTCCACCACTTTACTTTTTTATTGAACCTCACCTATTTTACCAAAAAAAAAGGGATCTTTTACCCAGAACTCACTCTTTTCCCCTCCTCCTCATTACACATCACTCAAACATCAAGTCTTCATGATCTCCTCCTTCATTACAGTATCAAAGAATGGGAAACTATTCTCCATGAGCCTTTAATCTACCAAAGCTGTCAAATCCTCTAGCCAATTATTCCTATCATCTCCCATTTCTTTCCTATATTTAGTTTCTACCTATCTACTGACTTCTTTCATGCTGCATACAAGCATAGCAATATTTCCCCACCCCCTTTTTTTTTTGCCTTTTGGAGGGCAATTGGGATTAAGTAACATTCCCAAGGTTACATGGCTAGTGTGTGTGTGTGTGTGTGTGTATGTGTGTGTGTATGTGAGTGTGTGTGTGTGGCTGTTAAGTGTCTGAGGCTAGAACTGAACTCAAGTCCTCCTGACTCCAGGGCCAGCACTTTACTCACTGTGCCACCTAGCTGGCCCCCGTTTTTTTTAAGTCACTTGATCTAACCATCCCTACTAATTCTTATCCAATCTTTCTCCTCCCTTTCTCTTCCCCTTCTCGGGTAAACTTCTTGAGAAAGCCAACATTATTTAACTGAAGCTGCCTGCTCTGCACAAGTGTTAGTGATTTCATATTTACCAAACATAATGACCTTCTCTTAATCATCATTCTTTCTGAGCTCTGAACACCCCTTAATGATAATCAGCTCATCCTCTTGAATACTGTTTCCTCCCGAGAATTCATGACACTACTCTCTCCTTCTCCTTCTGCCTATCTGACCTCTTTCTCAGTCTCCTTTGATGGATTTTCATTCAGATCAGAATCACTTTCTATGATGTCCCCAAAGGCTACATTCTGGAGTTCCCTTTTCTTCTCCCATTATTCTTCCTCACTTGATGATTTCATCAGATCCCATAAGTTGAATTATCATCTCCATGCAGATGATTACCAGATCTTTATGTCCAAACCCTATTCTCTGTCTTGGACTCCTATCTGGCATCTAACTGAATTGTTCATGGTTTAGTTCCATAGGTGTATGGGAGAAACTGTTTTAAGGAGGAAATATATCATTTTACTTCCCTGGAAGAGATGTGGATATTTCAGTAGGAATAATGCTAAGGAAAAAGCAAAAGGATTCTTCAATTGAGTGTTGAAGCCACATAAGTAGAACCCTGTGTGCAGTAGGAGAGAAAGACGTTTTGACAAAGAGATGCTGGGTATAGAGGGGATGGGATGTATGGTGAGTCTGGACACCATCGTGGTGTCTGGTATATTCCACCAAGTTTGACTGAGCAGAGTGTGTGAAGTATCCTGTGTCAGTGAACTTTTCACTGGCTTAACATTCAGGCAGCTATGGAAGTGTTGCTATCCTTCTTCCTATATATATTTTTTTTTTTATTTTAAAGGGCTGATGTTTTAGCCAAGAGTTGTCTATTCTTTGAGGTTATTTACTTGCTTTAAGTAGTATCAAAGTGAGCCCATTTGACAGAAAGGACAAATCAAGATTCCTTTTGAATTGTGTGTTATCTGATTTGTGAAAAGGCCAGTGGGGGAGTTGGGAAGGGAGTGTTGTTTCAACAAAGACAATATTTGCATTGTTATGTAGTGATATACCAATGACCAAGTTCTGAGTACCAGGTCAATCAGGAATTCAATTTAATTTGAGGGAATCTTATGGTTTAGATTCTTTAAAAAATAAACTTCCCAAATAACATTTTGTCCTAAGACAAAATGACTCAGAGCATCACAGTTCCTGTCTGGGTCAAGACTGCATTGATGGGTCATATTTCCTCATTTGCTTTATTTTCCTCCTCTTTCTCCATGAATATATAGAGAAAGCTCTCTGCACGGTTGATCAAGGATAGTGACTAATACAGGAGAACTCCCTCATAGGAGGAAAAATATATGCCCACATTCCAAAGGCAAAGGGAGGAGGAGGAGGTACTAGTTCTTTATCTTCTAACTCTGAAGTCAAATCTAGTGAAGTAATTAAAAGATAAATGAATGTTAATTTGAGGAGGTAAAGAACAATAATAACTGTGGAGAACAGGAAATTATTTCAATGGGACATGACACTGACCCTGAGGAAGTTAAATATTGAAAGCTGGGGAGGTTGGGAACAAATACCTTCCAGACATGATGAAAATCCTGTACCAAAAAAAAGGAGAGAAATGAAATGTCAAGGACAGACACAAGATGAATAATTTGACTAGATCATGGTGCATACGAAGAAGAGTAATCTGGCTAATACCAGACTGTAAAGTTTAAAATGCCAAAATATGAGTAAGCATATTTTCCTAGAACAATAGGGAATCATTGAATATTATTGAGCCAGGATATGACAGGTTTAGTCTTGTTCATTAGGAAACTTATCAACTGTTTAGTTCAATAACCATATTTTATACATAAAATTGAGGCTGAAAGCAACAATATTACTTGTCAAGGTAATTTACAGAGCATTGGTCATCGTCTAGGGACTAAGAAACAAGATTTCCCAATCACTACACCAATGCTTTTTCTACCATGCTACACTTCCTGACAAGATATGTTCTTTTAAATGCACATTGACTTAACAATTAAAAAGTTCTAGTAATATCATCATTCAAATAGGATATCTTCTTGAAATCTATCAAAATTCCACTCAAAGTTAATTGTTGTCTAAGCCATATTTCATTAGTCCAATAAGCATTTTAAAATAACATTATAAAACTTTCCACATTATAAATATTACATTTTAAAAATGAGTATATAAATGGCAGATTCATAAAGAAGGAGAATAGTTTTATATGTGTATAGACATATATGGGCTCGATGAAGACATTGTCTCCAGAATAGTTTGCCCAATGGTAAATCAATAGCCAATCTGCATCTTTTTTCTTTCCCAAGGAAAGAAAGAGGATATGAAAGTGGTAATAGAGCATTTAAAGGGTTTATCTTGAAACTGCCTGGATTGGGAAAATACTATTCCTTTATGAGATCTACAGCAGAAACAGAATGTAAGGGGGGGGGGGACCCAAGATGGCAGAGTAAAAGCACAACCTTCCTACGGCTCCTGCTTCCAACTTCTCCAATCCATGTAAAAAGGGGACTCTAAAAAACTTTGGAGCAGCAGAACACTCAAAATGACACAGAGAAGCTAACCTCCTGCTGAGGAAAGCCTGGCAGGCCTGCAGGAATCCATCACAGCACTCTGGTAGCCCATCCCAGCCCCACGACAATTCTTTAGCCCTAGGGCTGGCCTAACCAGCCGCCAGCCAGAGGGACTCCAGATTAGCAGCAGTGATGGCAGTTTCCAGATTTATCAACACATAGATGCGAAGGACAAAGTGAGAGGTAAGTGCTGTCTGGACTTTATCCCCAGGGAAAGAAGCTGCTGAGACAGTGGCACAGCCAGCCTATACCCCGTGGCAGCTTCAGCTCCTGGCCTGCAGAGTTTAGGGGGACCAAGCACCAGTGTGAGGGGTAATTGCACTTGCTTTAACCTGCTTTGATCTGGATTGCAACCTAGGATGGAGGTCCTGGGGTGTGTGTCCAGCTTCCCAGAGCCTGTGGAGACCTCAGAGAGGGCATCCACCTAATATCTCCAGCAGCTGAGAAAACCCCAGCCTTTGGGACAAATCTCCCCTTTCTGGTGGCAGAGTCCTATTGTGGCAAAAAGCCCCAAAGTCAAGTAATTGAGTGGCAAAATAAGCAGGCAAAGGAAACAAAGCAGACAGAAGATTCCAACATTACACTCCTATTTGGGGACAAAAAAGAGCAAAGCATGTAACAGGAGGAAAACAGTGAAGTCAGAACTGCTGCACCAAAAGCTTCAAAGGAAAATGCAAGCTGGTTACTGGCCATAGAGGACCTTAAGAAGCAAATAAGAGAAGTGGAGGAAAAATTGGGAAGAGAAATGAGAACAAGGCAAGAAAGATAGGAAATGAGAGTCAACAGCCTGACTGAGGAAAATAATACCTTTAAAAAGAGATTGACTCAAATGGCAAAGGAGGCTCAAAAAGGCAATGAGGAGAAGAATGCCTTAAAAAGCCAAATTTTCCAGATGGGAAAAGAATCTCAAAAGCTCAGTGAGGAGAATCATTGCTTCAGAATTAGTTTGGAGCAAATGGAAGCTAATGACTTGATGAGAAATCAAGATGCTGTTAAACAGATAAAAACAAATGAAAGAATAGAAGGCAATGAATGTGAAATATCTCATGGGAAAAACCACTGACCTGGAAAATAGATCCAGGAGAGATAATTTTAAAATTATTGGACTACCTGAAAGCCATGACCATAGTAAGAACCTATAAATCATTCTCCAGGAAGTTCTCAAAGAAAACTGCCCTGATGTTTTAGTACCAGAGGAAAAAATATAGGTTGAAAGAATCCTATCTCCTCCTGAAAAAGACCCCAAAAAGAAAACTCCTAGGAATACTATAGCCAGGTTCCAGAATTCCCAGATTAAGGACAGAATATTACAAGCAGCCAGGAAGAAACAATTTGAATATTGTGGAATTACTATTAGGATGAGGGATTGAAGGGCTTGGAATATGATATTCCGGAGGTCAAAGGAGCTGGGATTAAAACCAATAGTCACCTACCCAGCAAAACTGAGTACCATGTTTCAGTGGAAAATATGGTCATTCAGTGTAACAGAGGATTTTCAAGCATTCTTGCTGAAAAACACAGAGTTGAATAGACAATTTGACATTCAGATACAAGAAGCAAGAGAAGCATGAGAAGGCAAATAGGGAAAAGAAATCATAAGGAACTTATCAAAGTTGAACTACTAACATTCCTACATGGAAAAACAATAATTGTAACTTATGAAACTTTCTCAGTAGTTGAATATATATATATATATATATATATATGAGGGTATATGGGCATATGAATACATATGTGAATGTATGTATACATGTTTACAGGTACACATAGATAGAGGGCACAGGACCAATTTAACAGGAAGGGATGATACTTAAATGGTGAAATTAAGAGGGGAGAGGGATATAATGAGAGGAGATGGGGAGAGACAGATTGGGGTAAACTATCTCATACAGAAGAGGCAAGGGAAAATGGTTACAATGGAGGGGAAGAATAGGAAGGCAAAAACGAATGGGTCAACATTATTCCCATTGAATCTGGCTTGAGGAGGGAATGAAATACACACTAAATAGGGTATCTCACTCTCCAGGAGAATAGGGGGGAAGGGGATGAGAGGGGGGATGATGGAAGGGAGGGCAGGTGGGGGGGGAAGTTAGAAGCACCCACTTTTGAAAAGGGGTGGGATCAAAGTAGAGAATAGAACAAGTGCAAGGTGGGATAGGAGGGAGGGAAATATAGTCAGTCTTTTACAATATATCTACTATTTTTCATTAGCCACACATGTACAACCTATACTGAACTGCTTATCTTCCAAGTAAGGGTGGTTGACAAGGAAGGAAGGGAATGAATCTGGAATTGAACTTTTTAAAATCAAATATTCAAATATATATGTGTGTGTGTATATACATACATCTATCTATCTATATCTATATCTTACTATTGTTAATACCATCTTACATGTAATTGGGAAATAAGATATACAGGCACTGAGGCATTGAGATGCACTGGAAAAGTCGAAAGGGGTAAGGGAGAGAGCAGATTGGAGGAGGGATATCCTGTGGGTCTGCTATTTTGAGGCGGTGGGTAGGGAAAAAATGAGGAGAAAATTTGCAACTCAAAATCTGGCAAATCAGAAGTTAATAAAGCATTAAAAAATAAAACATAGAAACAGAACGTAAAGAGACTCCAACATGTCAGCTTAAGCAAAGGACTGCCTGCTGGGGGTAGAAGAATAGCAGAGGAAGGATTTCCCCCCTTACGTTGAAAAAAGATAAATATTAATGGAAGAATTAAACATGGTTTTGTGCTATAAGCATTATGCGACATTTCTTCTTGCTACTGTAGGAGTAATGATAAATATATAATTTGTTCTAAAAAATTACATAATAATTTTTATACCATACAATGATATCAAGTTCTTTGAAGAAAAAAAAGTTTTACATTTCCCACAGGTGCTAAGTCTGACATAACTGGGATGAGTATGGATTGCAATAATGTAGTTTCATAACTTGGCTAACAAATGTAATTCTCAGTTGGAACAATTGCATTTTTGTAGGACTTAAGTCCTATCTATCTATACTATAATGTTTTAGCAGCATTATAAAATGCGTGTATTATTATTATTGAAGTTGCTTTTTTCCCTAGATCTGTGAAATTAAAAGACCATAAAAAGGGTTTTCATAAAATTGACAAGACTACCCTCCATGTCTCAAGCATATAATTGGTTTGTCAGAACAAATGGATTTTATGAGAAATGACTAAGATGACCATTTAAATCATTTTTTTAAAGAATGAATGGAATTGGAATCAGGTCTTGAATTCAAGGTATATTTGCTCAGAGAAAACCTATCAAATATTGTAGTACTGATTTTTATTTAGCCTACTTGAATGCTTCAATGAATTTGTGATTTTACTGATGAATTTCAGACTAAAGAAGTAGATCATTAACCATCTCTATCTGCCCATCTTAGGATACTCTTGTCCATGTCCTCCCACAAATCTATCATGCGATCTTTATCCAATGTTCTAGGAGCTTTCCTCCAGATACCTACAGTACATACATGTTCCACAACCTCAATCCCCACAACCTATGCAGGCACACAAAGTTTTCTAAGTGTATTTATTTATCCTTCAATACCAACACTTAAGAAGCTTCCACTGATCAGATGGAGAAATGATCTGCCTTTTCTCTGTGCTTGATCTTTATCACATTATGCTGGACATTGCATGTTGCACATAGTAGGTACTCAATTATTGAATAAATAAATGGAAATGGATTAGTTGCATCTTGACTCTATATGACATTATTTTGTAATTTCCTTGAGATAGTAATTAATTCATATCTAAATGTCACTAAAACTATAGACTCATACCTACACAATTTCACTATGTGTAGTGGAAAAATGCCCATAATAAAAGGTGTTCAATAAATGCTGGGTGAGCATACCTTCCAATATATAGTGATGGACATAAGGAATATCTTGTGACATTTTAAGAATGAGGAGAGTATTTAGAATCATAGGCATGTAGAATTTTAGAGATGAAAGGGGACAAGAGTGATGTCTCTTCTTTCATTGTAAAGAACAGTAGCACTAGCTCAGTTTCTGACATGTGGTAAGCACTTAATAGTAAATGCTTGTTGACCTGACCAGGGACCAATAGAGTTAAAACGAGCAGTCCAAAGTCTCAGCAGGGAAAACCACGAATTAAACCCAAGTTTCTTGCTTGCCACTCCTCTATTCCTTCAATTATACCACATTCATCATTAATAGGCTTTAACAGATAGGTACTAGACATGCAAATGCTTTGGTATAGGGAATTCCATGGTAAGTAAACTCCCACTACTTCTAGTTGCCATTAACACAGAGTTATATCACTACCCAGAGTCATACAACCTGCATGTGTCAGTGGTGAGACTTTTAATTAATTAATTAATACTTTTCTGTAGGGTAAGAGACCACAAAGAGCATGTATGTTATTCCCACTTTAAGCCAAATCCAATGAGAGTAAGGTTCACTTATTTCCTCTCACTTCCCCTCTCTTCCCATCCATTGCACAACCTTTCCCTTGCCTCTTTCATGCCTTTTACCTATATATTCTTTTACACACCTTAATTTTTTTTAGATATCATCCCTTTATATTAATCTCACCTCATGTCATATCTATCTATCTATCTATCTATCTATCTATCTATCTATCTATCCATCTATCCATCCATCCATCCATCTATGCATCCATCTATCTATTCATCCATCCATCTATCCATCCATCCATCCTATCCAATTCATCCTATCCTATCCTATCCTATCTTATCACACCCTATACTATCCTATCCTGTCCTATCCTATCCTACCTATCCTATCCTATTCAATCTATCTAAGTTTCCTCCAACTATGCTACTACCGAGAAAGGTGTTGTGAGTTACAAGTACCATCATTCCATGTAGGAATGTAAACAGTTCATCTTCCAAAAATCTGTTATAATTCTTTCCTGTTTACCTTTTCATGTTTCTCTTGATTCTTGTATTTCAAAGACAAATTTTCTATTCAGCTCTGTTTTATTTTTCATCAAGAATGCATGAAAGTCCTCTGTTTCACTGCATATTCTTTTTTCTCCTGAAGTATTATGCTCAGTTTTGCTGGCTAGGTCATTATTGGTTTAAATCCTAGTTCGTATGACCTCTGGAATATCATTTTCCAAGCCATTCAGTCCCTTAATGTAGAATCTCCTAAATATTGAGTACTCCTGATTGTATTTTCATGATACTCAAATTGTTTCTTTCTGGCTGCTTTCAATATTTTCTCTTTGACCTGGGAACTCTGCAATAAGATTCAATGTTCCTAGGAGTTTTTCTTTTGAGATCTCTTTCAAGAGGCAATCAGTGGATTCTTTCAATGTCCATTTTACCCTCTAGTTCTAGAATAGAAGGGAAGATTTCCTTGATAATTTCTTGAAAGGTGGTGCCTAGGTTTATTCTTTGATCATGGCTTTTGGGTAGTACAACAAATTTTAAATTAGCTCTCCTGGATCAATTTTCCAGGTTCATGGCTTTTCCAAAGAGATATTTCACATTGTCTTCTATATATTTTTTCATTAATTTGGATCTGTTTTATAATTTTTTTGATTTCTTATAAGTCATTAGCTTCCATTTGCTTCATTTTAATTTTGAAGAAATTTTTCCTTCAGTGAGCTTTTGAACTTCCTTTTTAAATTTTCCAATTCTGCTTTTTAAGGCATTCTCCTCTTTGTTGGCTTTTTGAGCCTCTTTTACCATTTCAGTTAGTTTATTTTCTTCAGCTTTTTTGGCCTCTTTTAGGAAGCTGTTGTCTTATTTTTCATGGTTTTCTTGCATCACTCTCATTTCTCTTCCCACTTTTTCCCTCTACTTCTCTTGATTTTCAAAGTCCTTTTTGAGCTCTTCTATGACTTGAGACATATTCATATTTTTCTTGGTGGCTTTGGATGTAAGAACTTTGACTTAGTTGTCTCCTTATGATTGTTTGTTTTGATCTTCTTTTTCACCAAGGTAAGATTCTATAGACTGAGTGTACACTGTTTTGACATCTTCCCAAATACTTGATTTTCCAACTCTATGTCAAGGTAGGACTCTGCTTCCAGTAGGGGTGGGAGTGGTTACAGGTGTACTGTCCCAGGCTTCAGGAATTTTGTATTAGCTGCTTGATTCCCCCAACATCTATGAGCCTAGAACTCTGGAAGAAGCTGCATCCACTGCAGCTGTAGCTGCTGCCACTGCTACTGGTATTGCCAAGACTTCTACTTCCACCACCCCGTGGTTGGGGTTGGTCTCCAGCTAGAACATGCTCTGCTTTCACCCAGGTCCTACAGTTTCACCACTGAATTTTTATTCTGTCTCTGGTTTTTGGGG
This sequence comes from Petaurus breviceps papuanus, assembly GCF_028583685.1. Taxonomy (NCBI): domain Eukaryota; kingdom Metazoa; phylum Chordata; class Mammalia; order Diprotodontia; family Petauridae; genus Petaurus; species Petaurus breviceps. The sequence goes on along the minus strand of NW_027185761.1, from coordinate 6,384,381 downwards.
GTTGAGAAATTTGGAAACTTCCACAGCTGCCAGTAATTCAGTGCCCTGAGGCCTGCATTACCCCATTGGTGCCAGCCTGGCCCACATTGAACTGTGCTCTACTCCCAGACTAAGGCAATTTACCATGCCAATTTTACCTTCCAGGCTGTCTTAGACTGGAGATGTATTTTACTTTGTCATTGTGTAAGTTCTGTAGTAATGGAATTTGTTTGTGGTCATTTTTACAGATATAAGGAGTGGTTTGGGGGAGATCTCAAGGAAATCCCTGCTTTTACTCCACCATCTTGATTCTGTTCCCATTGGTGTGATTTAAACCTAGATCTCCTGAGATTTAATTCTATTTTTTTCTATTATGTCAAGCTGTTGCTAGGTAATACAATTTTATTTTTTTATCTCTTTTTTATTTTTTAGTTTACATCATTCATTTCCACAAGATTTGAGTTACAATTTTCCCCCATTTCCCCCTCATCACCACCCCAAAGCAGCAATCCCAATGAGTATCTTCTCCCCCAATCTGCTCTCTCCCATATCTTCCCCCATCCCCCCTCTGACTTTCAAGTAGGGCATGGCGAAAATCTATGCCCCAGTGCCTATATATCTTATTTCCCAGTTACATGTAAAATAATAATTAATAATATATCTTAAAACATTTGATTTTTAAACTTTGAATTCCAGATTCTTTCCCTTTCTCCCTCATCACAGTCCCTTACTGGGAAGACCAGCAATTCAATACAGGTTGTACATGTTTAGTTGTCCAAAACATTTCCATAGTGGATATATTGTGAAAGACTGACTGTATTTCCCTCCATCCCATCCCACACCCCACCTGTTCTATTCTCTACTTTGATCCTCTCCCTCTTCAAAAGTGGGTGCTTCCAACTCAGCTCCCCCACAGCTGGCCCTCCCTTCCATTATACCCTTCTTTTCCCCTTCCCCCTATTGTCATGTAGGGTGACATACCCTATTTAGTGTGTACGTCATTCCCTCCCTAAGCCAAATTCAATGAGAATAAGGTTGACTCATTCACTTTTGCCTTCCCGTTCTTCCCCTCCATTATAGCCATTTTCCCTTGCCTCTTCTATATGAGATGGTTTACCCTATTTTGTCTCTCCCCATCTCCTCTCATTATATTCATCACTCGTCTCTTAATTTCACCTTTTAAGTACCATCCCTTCCTATTAAATTGGTCCTGTACCCTTTGTCTATGTATAAATATACACATATATAAACTCATATATATATTCATACACCTATAAATGCATGTATACATATATATGTATACATACATACATACATTTTATTCCCTTCAACTATTCTCATGCTGAGAAAAGTTTCATGTGACAATTATGGTTTTTACATGTAGGAATGTAAATAGTTCAACTTGGATAATTATTTGTTATTTCTTTTCCCTGTTTACCTTATCATGCTTCTCCTGCTTCTTGTATCTGAATGTCAAATTTTCTATTCAATTCTTTTTTTTTCAACAAGAATGCTTGAAAGTCATCTATTCCATTGAATGGTATTATTTTCCCCTGAAACATTATACTCAGTTTTGCTGGGTAGGTGATTCTTTTTTTTGAATTCCAGCTCCTTTGACCTCCAGGATATCATATTCCATGCACTTCAATCCCTCAGTGTAGAAGCTACCAGAACCTGGGTTATCCTGATTGTGTTTGTCAAACAGTAGATTACTATAGTTTTCACTGCTGAGTCTCATATACACAGTCTATTCCATTGATCCACTACTCTATTCCTCAGCCAGTACCAAGTAGCTTTGATGACTGCTTCTTTATAATACAGATTAAAATATGGTATACCTAGTCCACCTTCCCTAGCATTTCTTTTCATTAATTCCTTTGATAATCTGGACCTTTGAATCTTTCTTTTTTTTTTTTTTTAAGCAATCAGGGTTAAGTAACTTGCTCAAGGTTACACGGCCAGTCATTTCTGGGTGTGGTGCTGAGTGTCTGAGCCCGGGATTTGATCTCCAGGTCATCCCAACACTGGAGCCGATACTCTTACTCGCTGAGCCACCTGGCCGCCCCTAAGCAATTGGGGTTAAGTAACTTGCTCAAGGTTACACGGCCAGGTGTTTCTGGGTGGGTGCTAAGTGTCTGAGCCCGGGATTCGATCTCCAGGTCTTCTCAACACTGGAGCCGGTGCTCTTACTTGCTGTGCTAGGTGGCTGCCCCTCTTTGAATCTTTCAAATTAATTTTGTTATTATTATTTATAGCTCTATAAAGTAGTTTTTTTTGTATTTTTTTCCCAAATGCATTATTAACTTCTGGTTTACATCATTAATTTCCACCAGATTCTGAATTCCAAATTTTTTCCCTGTTTTTTCCCCTACTCACCCCCTCCAAAATAATGATCCCCTAAGATTTTCCCTCCTCTAATTTGCTCTCTCTCATATCTTGTCCCATACCCTCTTCAACTATTCCAGTAGGGCATGGTGGAAATCTATGCCCCAATGCCTGTATATCTTATTTCCCAATTATATGTAAAATAATAATACTATTTATATATTTTAAACATTTTATTTTAAAACTTTGAATTCCAGATTCATTCCCTTCTTCTCTTGTCACAAACCCTTATTGGGAAGATAAGTAATTCAGTATAGGTTGTACATGCGTAGCTATGCAAAACATTACCATACCAGATATATTGTAAAAGACTGAGTATATTTCCACCCCTCCTGTCCCACCTCCCATTTGTTCTATTCTCTACTTTGGTGCTGTCCCTTTTCAAAAGTGGATGCTTTCAAATTCCCTTCCCCCTAGCCTGCCCTCCCTTCCATCATACTCCTCTCATCCCTTTTCCCCCTACTCCCCTGTAGGGCGAGATACCATATTTGGTATGTATGTCATTCCCTCCCTGAGCCAAATTCAGTGAGAATAAAGTTGACTCATTCACTTTTGCCTTCCTGTTCTTCTCCTCTATTGTAACCATTTTCCTTTGCCTTTTCTATATGAGACAGTTTACCCCATTCTGTCTCTCCCCATCTCCTCTTGTTATATTCCTTTCTCAGCCCTTAATTTCACCTTTTCAGTATCATCCATTCCTGTTAAATTGGTCCTGTCCCTCTATCTATGTATACCTGAAAACATACATACACACGTTCAAATATGGTTTCATATGCCCATATACCCTTGTATATTGACATATATATGTATATATTTCTATCCCCTTCAACTATTTTCATACTGAGAAAAGCCTCATCAGTTACAATTATTGTTTTTTCGTGTATGAATGGAAATAGTTCAACTTTGATTAGTTTGCTATGATTTCCTTTCCCTGTTTACCTTCTCATGCATCTCTTGCTTCTTGTAACTGAATGTCAATTTTTCTATTCAACTCTCGTTTTTTTCATCAAGAATGCTTTTAAGTCCTCTATTCCATAGAATAACCATATTTTCCCCTGAAACATATTACTCAGTTTTACTGGGTAGGTGATATTTTGGTTTTAATACCAGCTCCTTTGCTGTCAGGAATATAATATTTCAAGCCCTTTGATCCCTCAGTGTAGAAGCTGCCAGATCCTGTGTTAATCCCGATTGTGTTTCCACAATATTCAAATTGTTTCATCCTGGCTGCTTATAATATCCTCTCCTTTACCAGGGGATTTCAGAACCTGGCTATAATATTGCTAGGAGTTTTCCTTTTGGGATCTTTTTCAGGAGGTGATTGTTGGATTCTTTCAACCTCTATTTTGCCCTCTGGTTCTAAAACATCAGGGCAATTTTCCTTGAGAATTTCTTGGAGAATAATTTCTAGGTTCTTTCTTTGATCATGGCTTTCAGGTAGTCCAAAATTTTTTGAATTATTTCTCCTAGATCTATTTTTCAGGTCAGTGGTTTTTCCAATGAGATATTTCACATTGCCTTCTATTCTTTCATTTGTTTTCATCTGTTTAAGAGCATCTTGATTTTTCTTAAAGTCACTACCTTTCATGTTCTCCAATCTAATTTTTAAGAAATGATTATCCTCAGTAAGTTTTTGAGATTCTTTTTCCATCTGGAAAATTTGGCTTGTTAAGGCATTCTTCTCCTCATTGCCTTGTTGAGCCTCTTTTGCCATTTGGGATAGTCTGTTTTTTAAGGTGCTATTTTCTTCAGGCAGGTTGTTGACTCTCATTTCATAATTTTCTTGCATAGTTCTCATTTCTCTTCCCAGTTTTTCCTCAACTTCTCTTATTTGTTGCTTAAGGTTCTCTATGGCCTGTAACCAGCTCATATATTTCTTGGAAGCTTTTGGTGCAGGAGTTCTGACTTCACTGTCTTCCTCCTGTTCCATGCTTTCATGCTTTTTGTCCCCAAATTAGGAGTCTAATTTTAGATTGCTTTGCTTGGTTTCCTTCCTTTGCCTGCTTATTTTGCCACTCAATTACTTGACTTTTTGCCACAGTAAGTCTCTGCTACCAGAGAGGGGATCTTTGTACCAAATCCTGGGGTTCTCTCAGCTGCTGAAGGTATTAGTTGGGTGCCTGTAATGGGAATGTAAATTTTTAAGATCTTCCCTGCTCCTAGGCTAAAGTGCAGCTGGAGCCTGGGGTGGGAGGCTTGTATTTCAGTAGATACTTCTTGATTGGCCAGTGAGTCAATAAGGTTGTTACATTCTCTGGGCCAGGAGAAGGCTATATAAGCCCTGATGTGTAGCTTTGTTTTGGGGCTCACTTTGAGAAGTGTTCTGTGATTTGATCAGATGAAACTCTGGAAAGCTGTTGTCCAGATCCCCCCAGCTTTGAAAGCCCAATGTTGTTTAGTATGGATGTAATGGTTGGACATTTAGAATATCTGTCTACTTGACCTGTTTTTGTCTTTGTTGTTTGTTATTGTTCCTCTCATTTTCCCTTTCAAATTCTTGATTTTAAAATGTATGTTAAAGTTGGGTTCTGATTGTCAGGTGGGAGGGGCACCATTTCAAGTTCCAGTTCATTTGTACTGCTGGTTTCATTCCTAATTCGGGTGGTCTGTAAGTTTTCAATTTTCTAAGTTAGTGTAATCTAAGAACTATGGTCACTGTTCTGCTCCATTCTTTGATCAACCACGAGCCTTCTTATCTTTCTTAGAACTATGACCAGGTTCTTGCTCTTATGTAATAATAAGTGCTTTCCATTCTTATGACCCTGGATTTTTTACTTCAGACTTTTGTTCCTTTATTGTCATAAGCATTAGTGTTCTTTCATCCTTGGACATGAAACCACATTCCCTGATATTTTTGAATGACCATACATTCCACCCTGGAACTGTGACCAGGGCCACTATTCATCTGCATCGACACAAGCTAAGAGGCTATAGTTCCTTTTTGTCCTGGGATTGTAACCTCTAAATATGTATGTGCAATGCAACAATGTCCTGCACCCAGCACCACAAATGGCCATCTATAACCTTTTTTTCTGACCAGTTGCCCTTACATTCTGTGGGCTGAGATATCTTGAATTGTCCACCAATTCAGTTGCCACCAAAGTCTCCTGCTGGCTTGCTAGGGCATCATCTCCTCCTACTGTGACCCAGACTGAGGAGACAGACTTTTCTATTAATCTTCTAAATAGTCTTGGGCTAGAAAATTGATTTACTCTGAGCTTTTATTGGTTCTGTTACTCCAGAATTTGATTTTAGATCTTACATTAAAGTTGTTTGGAAGTGAATTTGGGAGTGCTCAAGTGAGTCACTGACTTTACATTATCTTCTTTATTCTTCTTCCTTTGCCTTTTACATGTGAGATAATTTCCCCCCTTTTCCTCTTTCTACCCCCTTCTCTCAGAGCAGCCCCTTTTCTTTCCTATCCATTTTTTTACATTATTCCAACAGAATCAACTTATTCCCATGCCCTCTTTTTGAATTAGATCCTTCCAGCTATTTTAATGGTGGTAAAGTTCTTAGTAGTTACATGTGTCATATCATATGTAAAAGTTAGCAATTTAAACTTATTGAGTCTCTTATATTTCTCTTTCATGTTTCCATTTTAATGTTTTTTTCTTACATCTTGTATTTAAAAGTCAAATTTTCTACTCATCTCTGGTCTTTTAAATATGAATGCTTGAAAGTTCTCAGTTTCATTAAATATCATTTTTTCCCTTGATGGATTATGCTCATGTTCCCTGGTTATGTGATTCTTGGCTGTAAATTCCTATGTTTTGTCATCTGGAATATAATATTGCAAGGAATCTTCTGGTCCTTTAATGTGTTAGCTGGTGAATCTTGTAAGTTACTTATTGTTTCTCCACACTTTTTGAATGGTTTCTTTTTAGCTGCTTGAAGTATTTTCTCTTTGATCTGAGAGCTTTGATATTTGGCTTTAATACTCTCAGGAATAGGGGCAGCGAGGTGGCTCAGCGAGTAAGAGCATCGGCTGCAGTGTCGGGATGACCTGGATCAAATCCGGGCTCAGATACTCAGCACCACACCCAGAAATAATAACTGGCCATGTAACCTTGAGCAAGTTACTTAACCCCAATTGCTTAAAAAAATACTCTCAGGAATCTTCATTTTTAGATTGCTTTAAGGTGGTGATTAATGGATTGTTTCAAATTTATTTTACCCTCTGGTTCTAGAATATTAGAGCAGTTTCCTTTGGTAATTTCTTTAAAAGTGATGTCTAGGCACTTTCAGGTAGTTCAATAATTCTTAAATTACCTTTCCTAGATCTATTTTGGGATCAGTTTTTTTTTTTTATCCAATGTGATATTTTATGCATTCATTTTTTCCCCGTTTTTTGACTTTGTTTTCATTGTTTCTTGATGCCTCGTGGAGTCATTATCATTCATTTGCTCAATTCTACATTTTAAAGAGCTATTTTCTTCAAGGAGTTTTTTTTATCTCTTTTTCCATTTGGCCAATTCTCTTTTTTTTTATGTTATTTAATATTTTGAGGCTTCTTTTACCAAACTGTTAACTTTATTCCATTTATCTACATATTTTTTCTCTGCCACTCTTATTTGATTTTGAATAGCACTTTTACCTCTTGCAGGGATTTTTATTGGACTTGTGTTGGTTGGACAATTTTCTTTGACACGTTGCTTATAGCAGTCTTGACTTCACTGTCTTCTTCTGAGATTTTGTCTTGATCATTCCTTTCACCATAGGAGAATGTTATGGTCAATTTATTTGGCTGTTTGATTATATTTCCACTCTATTTCTTGATTTTTAACTTTATATTACAGTTTTCAATGTTGTGCAGATAATTTATCAGTACTTATAAACATAATGTATATATTTAGGATTTCCATTTTGGTGTTTACTTGGGAGTTTTAATTTGTAATTTTCCTAGGTTTTACTTTTTTATTGCATGCTCAATTTATTGATCTACTTATTCTCTCTATTTTTGATTTACACATTTAAAGAAATAAATTTTCCCCTAAGTAATACTCTGGCTGCATCCCACAAATTTTGCTATATTGTCTGATTGTTGTAATTTTATTTGATGAAATTATTGAATGTTTGTATGCTTTCTTCCTTTCTTTATGTAATCTTTAATTTTTTGTGATTAGATTATTTACTTTCTGGTAAATTTTAAATCCCTTTTCCCTCAGTTTTTAAAGTAATTTTATTGCATTTTAATAGGAAAATTGAGCATTTGATATTATTTTTCTTGTCTGATTTTGGTTGTGAGGTTTCTATCCACTAATAAATTATTGTTTTTTGTGATAGATTCATGTATAGCTGGAGGAAAATACATATTCCTTTCTTTTATCAGTCTTCTCCAGAGATCTTTCATATTTAACTTTTTAAAAAAAAATCTATTCATTCGTTTTTCTTCTTTATTATTTATTTTATGGTAAGATTCATCCAGCTTTGAGAGGGGAAAGGGATTCTGTTTCCAACATGCTTGGGGGAGTGCTACTGTCTCAAGGTTCATGCTGTTTTTTTTTTTTTATTTCCATCACAGTTGGGGAAGAGATAATGTGTCAAGGTTCATGCTTTTTTCACACTGCTGTTTTCAGAGTTAGTTTTAGGGGGTTGGAAGTTTTGGGGTCTTCTAAGGTTGCATAATCTGGGGAGAGTTATGATCACTAATTTCTTGGTCTTCACTCTGGTATTGGACTGTGGATTGATCCCTGAGGACAGAAAATGATACTATTCCTCAGGCTCCCTGATTACTTGTGACCTAAAATGATACTTCCACTCAGGGATTTGCTCTATCTTGACTGAATAGGCTCCTCCCTTGATATATGACTCAGAATTAGGTACCATATAGAATGTGATGCTATATCCAGTACTAGCACAAAAATCCCTTTAATCTCTTTATGACTAGTAGCCATGATCCATTATCATCTCTGACTTGAGAGTTTCCAAAGCCATTGCTGATTCTATGGACACCACCTGACTCTACTGTTGGTGTTTCAGTTAAATGGGCTTCAAATGAGTCTCTACTCTTGTGTCACAGTTCTCTCTTCTGGATATCCTTTATTGTCTTGGTCTAGAAGAATGTCTCACCAGAGTGAGACTTTTTGTTGGCTCTACCACTCTAGAATTTGATTTGAGGAATTATTTTAAAGTTGTTTGGAGGAGAATGCTGGGAGAATTAAGCTGAGTGCTTTCTCTACTCTGACATCTTGACTCTGGCCCCAGAAGTCACTAATTGTGATTTTTCCCTGAGCATGTGGGACTGTTTAATATTTAACCACATTGACTATTTTGACATTCTTTTCCATATAGCATTGGGGAGACAAGCAACAGGATAATGCTTATGCCTCCCCCAGAGTCACCAGGAGATTTTTTTGGATTAGACACATGAATAATGTGTTCAAAATTTATTGCTGACTACTTTCTAAGAATGACAATTTTTAAAATGGAGAGATTGTGACAGGGATCTGGTACATAGGTAGAGTTCCTTAGGTGGCTTCTTTATACATGGTGATTGTTAGATAAATAGTTTCCAGGAAAATCATATGGTTTAAAAGTTATTGGATTTGTGGGGAAAAGGCTCTTTTTTTTTAATTTTTAAGTCAATTTATTTATTTTTGATTTTCAACATTTACTTCCATTAGTTTAAAAATTTCTTCTCCTTTCTCCCCTCTCCCTCCACAAGACAGCATAGAATCTGATATAGGCTCTACATATACATTCCTATTAAACACATTTTCACATGAGTCATATTACATTGAAGAATTAGAATGAATGGGAGGAAACCTGAGAAAGGAAAGAAAAAGAAAAGAGTCTGCTTCACTCGAATTCAGACTCCACAGTTCTTTCTCTGAATGTGGATGGTGTTTTGTATCATGAGTACTTTGGAATTGTTTTAGGATCTTGCATTGCTGAGAAGTGCTAAGTCTTTCAAAGTAATTCATCACATACTGTGGTTATTACTGTGTACAATATTCTCCTTCTTCTTCTCACTTCACTCAGCATCAGTTCATATGAGTCTTTCCAGGTTTTTATGAAGTCTCTCTGTTCATCATTTCTTACAGCACAATACCATCCCATTACATTTATATACCACAACTTTTTAACCATTCCCCAATTGAAGGGCATCCCCTCAATTTCCAGTTCTTGAACACCACAAAAAGAGCTACTATAAATATTTTTGTACAGGTGGATCCTTTTTTTCCATTTTTATGATAACTTTAACATACAACCCAAGAAGTTATTTTGCTGGGTAAAAGGGCATGCACATTTTTATAGTCCTTTCAGCACAGTTCCAAATTGCTCTCCAGATTGGTTGGATCACCTCACACCTCCACCAACAATGAATCAGTGTTCCAAGTTTCCCACGTCTTCTCCAACATTTATTATTTTCCTGTTTTGTCATGTTAGCCAATCTGATAGGTGTGATGTGGTACATCAGAATTGTTTTAATTTGCATCTCTCTAATCAGTGGTGACTTGGAGCATTTGTTTTCACATGACCATATATAGCTTTAATTTTGGAAGAGGTTCCTTAATTGCTTATAAAGACATTTGCAAAAGTTTCTCAACTTAAACAATATCTTCATTACTCCAGTGACATTGGAAGGAGACTTGGGAATCTTAAATTCAGTGTCTAGTGAAAAACACTGTGGTAAGGAAGAAATCCTGGAGACTTGGTTTTCCTATGAGACCATATGCCCCTGAGAAGCAGCTTTCCACCTTTGGCCCTTTTCTAATTCTTTTTTTTTTCCATTCTAGTGAGAGGGAATGGAGACCACATGATTTGGGGGAGTTTTAAAAAGTTCAGACAGAGTAAGCTACAAGAATCTGGTAGTCAATGTCTAGACCAGGTTTTGCTGTAGGTTTTCCTGCACCAAGAAACATGGATTTTTTCTTGGGACTGACATTCAGAACCATAGCCCCATGAGAGATTTTATTTTTTGGTAGTCATGCTACATCTTGAGGTGAGCCATGTTTCATGGTTATTTATAGTGGAACCAAACCAATATACCAACTGAGATGTTCTAACCCTATAATTCCAGAGTCTGAGATGTCTTCGGGAATAATAATAGGGAAAAATATGCCATAAAGGTATTGGGAAAATGATTTGTACATTTATTCTTGCTGCATAGCAACAGCTAGGTGATGATGCAGTGGACAGAGAGTAGAGCCTAGAATCAGGAAGACCTGAGTTCAAATCCAGTCCATATAATTAATGTGTAACTGAGAGCAAGTCATTTAATTCTTATTTACCTCAGCTTCTTCATTTGTAAAATGGAGATAACAATAGCACCTACTTTCCAGGGTTATTATAAATATCAAATAAGATAAGAATTGTTTTTAGCACTGTATATGGTACATAGCTGATATCCCTACAATACTTACTATTATTGTATCTTAAAAAAAAAACATTGGGTTTGTAAAAACTACCTGATAATAAATAGTTAAATGGAACTAGGTCATTAGTAACAAGTGCCTAAGAATGATTAGAATTAATGGGTTAGAGATGAAACCAATGACAGTGTGAGGTGCCGCAAAATCCTTTGGGTGCTCTGGAACAAGAGTGGCTGATAGAAAGTCTATTCTTGGGAGAGTGGGACCATTGCATCAAGTCTGTTTTTAGAAGATAACTTAGGCAATAGTGAGAGAAGTGAGAAACTAGGGATAGGAAGGACAAAAAGAAGTAATGAAGCTTAAACCAGAGTCCTATGACCTTCAGGAAATCATGGAACCACTCTGGATTCCAATATTCCAATAAAGTGTATTAAATATGAGGTAACATAACATAATGGATAGATATGATTTGGGAACAAAAGAGAGTTGGGGTCAAACCTTGTGTCTGATATGTAATTCCTGGGGAACACTGGAGAAATCAGTTAAGTTCTTATTGTCCTAGGAAAGTAATACTGTATGTTGTAGAGAAGGTGGCACCCTGCACTGGTAGACTGAATATCCATACCAAGAAAATAAAATGTCCCATTCTTATCTTTATAAAATGATAGATTATATGACTTCTAAGGTACTTCTAACATCTAAAACTTTTTTCCAACTAAAAAAGCCGAAAATTATTGAAGTAAAACTTCAACAAAAGTAAATTGAATAGATTATACATTTTTCCAGAATGTGTTTTTTTTAGGTATCAAGGAAAGGAGAGGTAAAAAAAATTGCCTACCAAATGTAGGTGCTATGGGTTGCCAGTGCATCCAGAATTATGACTGAAAAAAAATCTTCTAATTTTGTAGCATATATATTTTAAGGTACATTTAAGGTAAGCCACTGATTTGAAGTGAAGGAATGGGTCCTGTCCAAGCACTATTTATTGTGATAAATTTATTAACTGTGGTTTATCTAAGTTAGAATTTTAGTTAGATTTCTTTTGATTTTGCAGAATGTAAGCTTTTATCTCTTCTGGAAAATGTAGGTCAAATTGAATTTACTATTATTCTACTTACTATCTTTCTGAGCTCATAATCTACATTTCTCTTTTCCTGGATTCCATATGCCTGTATGTGTTAACTATCCCATTAAAAAGTAATTTAATGCCTTCCTTAAGGGCAGAGACTTTCTTGTTTTATATTTGTATTTACTGAGTTTAACACAATGAGTAGCAAATATTAAAGTATGTAATAAATGTTTTTAATTCATTTATTTTTTCATTCATGTATTCTTTATTCCCCTTTTTTTCTTGAGTATCTAATAAATGTATCTCACACTAATATTCTCCTTTGGTGCCTCATAAAATCATGAAGGTCTTAATATCTTATATATCACACTAAAATGAAAAAAAATTTTAATTAAATAAATATAAAGTTATCCAAGAGCTAACCTTGCTAAGTTTGGATAGGTTCAGCACCAAAAGGTCAGCAACTAGGTTGTGAAATTTACTTTTGTTTTTTGACCACAACAGCATATGAATACTATGTAATAAGTTATGATCAGATCGTGGTCTGTGGCAATAGAAAAAGTACTGTGTCCCCACTAATGGAAAAAAAAACTGTTGAGCTGTTGCAGTAATATTTACATTAATCATGCAAGATATCACACATTTTCTTTATGGAATAAAAGATTTAATCATTACCTTCCAGGAGATTATGATCTACTCATACAGACAAGACTAACACATATGGAACAGAGAAATGATGCACATGAAATCACTTTGAAACCCTTGAAGAGCCATAAAAAATTCAATAAAGCTAAGTAGTGATGTAAAACAGTACCTGAACAGAAGACAGATAAGTCTGGCACAGAGGCATAATATACTAGCAATGGAGGATTTCAACTATCAAGACATCTGTTGGTACTCTCTCTCTTCCAAAAGAAAAAAATCCACTAATTTCATGAATTGCCATATTAAGAAATCCATCTTTTCAGTGGTGGAATAACCAACACAAGGGGAGATTCTTTACTTTATTAAATTCTCACCAAGAGGGAATGAAATGGATAATGAGTGAAAATGATGGATACTTTTGGGCAAAGTAAAGGCACCATATAATTTTGGTGGTGCAGAAATGAGCCAGAAATGTTCTAAAATGGAACAAAGATTTAGAGAGAAGAAATTTTAAAGGAATTTGTGGAGGAAATTTTATAGTTAATAGGAGGACATCTTTTCATTCACCCATACTTTGTCAATGATATCCTCAATCTATGAGATGTCAGTCTATGAAATGTCCCTCCCCTTCCCTTTCTTTCACATCCTCCTCAAATCTGCAGTCTTGTTTCTGATAGCAACATCATTCAAGTGAAACTACCTCATGACTGAACTATTTTAATAACTTTCTGGATGATCTTCCTGTTTCATATCTTTCCCCCTTTCCAATAGATATAACATTTAGCTATAAAAGTGAGACTCCTAAATTATCCCCTCTGACCATGTTACCACACTCCTCAATTCAACAAATTCCAGTAGCTCTCTATTGCCACGAGAATAAACTTTAAAAAAAATCATCTGTCTGATTTTTTTAAACTTTAATTTATTAATTTGTTTGTTTCCTTTTAGTTTACAGGATTCAATTCCACGATTCCTTGAATTTCACATTTTGTCCCCCTCCCTCCCCTCCCCCCCATAGCGGCTTATTATCAAGTATAGGATCTGTAAATACTTTCACATTATACAATGGTCAGGTTATAAGGATGGATTGTACCAGCTGGAATGAAAAATGGTAAAGAGGACATAAAATCAAATAAGAGAATGAAAAAGATCAGGTATTTTGCTTCCACCTGGATACAAATTTAGTTCTTTCTAGTTCTTTCTCTGGATGCACGTTTTTCTCTCCATCATGCATCTTTTGGGATTGACTTATATCCCTGTATTGTTGAGAAGAGTCCAGTCTATCAAAGTTGGTCATCACACATATGTTGTGTCGTAATTGTGTACAAATTCCTTCTGGTTCTACTCTTCTCACTCAGCATCAGTTCTTTTAAGGCTCTCCAGGTAAATATGAAGGCCGCCTGCTCCCCATTTCTTATGGCGCAATAGTATTCCATAACATGCATATACCACAACTTGTTCAGCCATTCCCCAATTGATGGGCACCCCCTTAATTTCCAATTCTTTGCCACAACAAAAAGAGCTGCTATAAACATTTTTGTACATATGGGTCTTTCTCCCATTTCTATGATCTCTTTGGGGTATAACCCTAGGAGTGGTATTGCTGGATCAAAGGGTATGAAAGTATTTGTAGCCCTTTGGGCATAATTCCAGAGTGCTCTCCAGAAAGGCTGGATCAGTTCACAACTCCACCAACAATGCATTAGTGTTCCAGTTTGCCCACATCCTCTCCAGCATTTGTCATTTTCCTGTTTTGTCATCTTAGACAATCTGACTGGTGAGATGTGGTACCTCAGAGTTGTTTTGATTTGCATTTCTCTAATCAATAGTGAATTAGAGCATTTCTTCATGTGCTTATAGATAGCTTTAATTTCTTTCTCTGAAAACTGCCTGTTCATATCCTTTGACCATTTATCAATTGGGGACATCTGTCTGATTTTTAAAGAAAGTCAAAATATGATCCCTTCCTGCCTTTCCATTTTCATTGCACCTTATTCTCTTCTATTTCCTCTGCAATGTGAAAATTGCCTTGTGCTTCTTCACACAAGACCTTCTATCTTCCAATCGTGCATTATCATTAGCTATCCCCTAATTCTGAGACAACCACCTTTCTCACTTCTACCTCCTGGCTTCCTCAGCTTCCTTCAATCTCATTTAAAATCTCACATTTTGAAAGGAGACTTTCTCAATTGTTCTTAATCCTAGTGTCTTTTCTCTAAGATATCTTCAAAATCATTTGTGGATAACTTCTGTGTTCATATTTGTTAGCATGTTATCTTGACTATTAGACAATTAGTTACTTAATCACCTGTTGCCTTCAGCCCTTAGCACACTGTCTGGAACTTAATAAATGCTTTTTGACTTGTCTTCCATGTAATATATAATCCAGTTACCTGGGCACTCTTACTGGCATGATCCTTGAATAAGACAATTTGTCTCCAGATTCAGCAGCTTTGTACAGGCTGTTCCCATTACTATAATATTCTTCCTCCTCACCTCCATCTCCTAATATCTCTGGCTTCTTTCAAGACAGTGTATATTGCACCTTCTACAAGTAGGCTTTTATTTCTACTTAAGACTTATCCATAGTAGCATTCTTTTGAAATTACCTCCTATTATACCCTGAGTATACCTAATATGTACATAGATATTCAAATGTTTTCTCCATATAAGAATGTCACCTCCTTGATGTTATGGACTGTGATTTTTTTGCTTTTCCTTTTTTCTCCAGTACTTAAACTCATTGCATGATACATAGTAATCATGAACAATCAATCAAACAAAAACCTTGATGACAGTTCTGTTTGATCACATAGAACAGATCCAGAAACCATGAAAAGAAGTTGCAAAGAAAAAAAAATACAAGCTTCACATAAGGACAAAACGAAACTTTTTAACAATTAGAGCTATTGAAAAATGGAAAGAGTCACCTTAGGAACAAGTGAATCCCTTGCACTAAATCAGAGAATATTTATAAAAATAAATCATGAAGGGAGGTGGAGGGGCATAGCCAAGATGATGGCATAAAAGCAGGAAAACTCCCTAAGCTCCCCCCATAACCACCTCAAATACCTATAACATATGACACTAAATAAATTTTAGAGCTACAGAACCCACAAAGTGACAGAGAGAAACAAATCTCACACTGAAGACATTCTAGCTGGCCTACAGGAAGGGTCTATCTCAGCACACTGGGAGCCAAGCCCAGACCTGTGTGAACGTGCAGTTTTAGCCCCAAGGCAGCCCTGACCACCAGGACCTGGAGCTGACTTCTGGAGAGTGGATTACCAGCAGCTGTGGCAGTTTCCAGAATTATCAACCCATAAATGCCAAAGACAAAGTAAAAGGTCTGTATGGAGCTAGGATGGAACTGGGGGGTATGGAGGAACAGGAACTTCTTGCCCCCAGGGCAAGAAGTAGTAGAGGCATGGTGGCTGTGCAGCCACCACTTGGGTGCTTCAGAGGTCCTGGCCTGCAGATTGTAGAGGGAACAAGCGACCATTCAAAGGGTAATCACTTTTGCTTTAACCTGCTTGGATATATATGGCTGTCTTAAGTAGAGGTTCTGGGATGTGTGGACAGTGGGCCAGAGCTTGTGAGGGCTGCAGAGAGGGCACCCAACATATCACTACAGCAGCTGCAAAACCCCCAGCAATTTGGGACAAAGCTTTCCTCTTGGGAAGCAGAGTTCTACTGTGGCATAGACCTCAAAAGGCAAGTAATTGAGTGGCAACATGAGCAAGCAAAGGAAGCAAAGCAAGCACAGCAATCAAACTTTAGATTCCTTTTTTGGGGACAAAAAGGATCAAAGCATGGAAAGGGAGGAAGAAAACAAAATCAGAACTCCTGCACCAAAAATTTCCAAGAAAAATATGAACTGGTTATAGGACATGGGTGAGCACAAGAAGGATTTTGAAAATCAAGTAAAAGAAGTGGAAGAAAAATTGGGAAAATAAATAAGGATGATACAAGAGAATCATAAAAAGAGAGTCAACACCCTGACTGAAGAAAATAACAGCTTAAAAATAGACTCACTCAAATAGCAAAAGAGGCCCAAAAAGCCAATGAGGAGAAGAATGCCATGAAAAGCCCAATCTTCCACATGGAAAAAAAGAATCTCAAAAGCTCACTGAAGAGAATCATTCCTTCAGAATTAGATTGGAGCAAATGAAAGCTAATGACTTCATGAGAAATCTAGATAATATTAAAAAGATGCAAACAAATGAAAAAATAGAAAGCAATGTGAAATATTTCATTGGAAAAGCCACAGATCTGGAACATAGATCCAGGAGAGACAATTTAAAAATTATTGGACTATCTGAATGCCATGATCAAAAAAATAACTTAGACATCATCCCTCTAGAAATAATCTAGGAAAATTGCCCTGATATTTTGTAAACAGAGGGCAAAATAGAGGTTTAAAGAATCCACTGATAACCTCTTGAAAAAAAATACCCAAAAAATATCTCCTAGGAAATTTATAGCCAGGTTCCAGATTTCCCAGATGAAAGAGAAAATATTACAAGCATCCAAGAAGAAACAATTTGAATATTGTGGAAACACAATTAGGATAACACAAGATCTAGCAGCTTCTACATTAAGGGATCAAAAACCTTGGAATATGATATTCCAGAGGTCAAAGAGCTAGGATTAAAACCAATAATCTCTTACGCAGCAAAACTGAGTATCATGTTTCAGGGTAAAATATGGTCATTCAATGAAATAGAGGACTTTCAAGCATTCTTGATTAAAAAAAAATTGAATTCAATAGAAAATTAGACATTCCAATACAAGAAGCAAGAGAATCATGAGAAGGTAGACAAAGAAAAGAAATCTAAAGGTACTTATCATAGTTGAACTATTTACATTCCTACATGGAAAAACAATAATTTTAGCTTACAAAACTTTTCTCAGTATGAAGATAGTTGAAGGGAACATAAACATGTGTGTATATGAACACACACATCCACATATATGCCTATGAAGGAGGGCATATTTGCATATGAATACATATGTGAGTGTGTGTATATATGTGCACACATAGACAGAGGGCAGAGGATCAATTGAATAGGAAGGGATGATATTTTAAAAATAAAATTAGTAGGTGAGAGAGGAATAAAATGAGAGGAGATAGGGACAGACAGAATAGGGTAAATTATCTCATATAAAAGAGGCAGGGGAAAATTTACAATGGAGGGGAAGAAACCTTACTCTCATTGAATTTGGCTTAATGAGGGAATAACATATATACTAAATTGGGTATCTTTCCTTGTAGAAAAGTAAGGGAAAAGGACATGAGAGGAGGGATGATAGAAGGGAGGGCATATTGGGTGGGAGGATAGCTGGAAGCACACACTTTTGAAAAGGGACAGGGTCAAAGTAGAATATAGAACAAGTTGGGGGCAGAATAGGATGGAGGGATATGTAGTCATTCTTCCATAATATATCCACTATGGAAATGTTTTGCATAACTAAACATGTGCAACCTATATTGAATTGCTTATCTTCCTAGTAAGGGTGGGGGTTGAGGGAAGAATGGAAAGAATCTGGAATTCAAAGTTTTAAAATGAAATGTTTTAAAAACATTATTATCATTATTACCGTTTATTGTATTGTTATTTTCATGTAACTGGGAAATAACATATACAAGTACTGGAGTATCGATATCCATCTCTCCCTACTTGAAAATCCGAGTGAGGAGGGGAAGGATATAGGAGACAGCAGATTGAGGAAGGATTCAGAGGGATCCCTGTTTTGGGTGGTGGGTAAGGGAAAGATGGGGAGAAAATTTGAACTCAAAATTTTGTGCAAACGAATGTTGTAAACTGGAAACAGTCACAGAGTAAAAAAAAAGAAAGGGAGGGGGATACTTTGGAATTAGTTTTTTTTTTTAATGAAATGTTAAAAAGTGATTTTAGATGTAACTGGAAAAAATGAAATATTAAGAAATAAATAAAAAAGTATTCATGCTTAGGACCACAAGATTTAATTATTGTTTCAGCAGTTCTGGAAGGGATTTTTTTTTCAGATATGATTTGGACTACCTGATTCCTTAGGACACAGGTAACTCAGAAATTTATTGGTTTTGTGATTTTGTGATCTATGTGCCTCAGTTTTCTTACCTATGGAATGAATGGAGAAGATCAGATGGCCTTATATTTGTTTTTTTCATTAATGCCTTAGCAAAGATAGTTAATTCAGTATATATTTAAATGGTAATAAAAGTTGTTATTATAGAAGTGGGACATTAACTGGACCTTAAAATGTGTATAATTTGAAGAAGTAGAAAAGAAAGAAAATAGACTGGTGGCTGAATGGAACAGCATAGAAAAATACAAAGTTGTGGGAATGAGCAATTTTTTTTCAGTCTTGATTGTTATGCAAAGTGAATCCTGCAAAATAACATGAGACTTTTATAAGAAGTGTAGAGGAAAGTTTTGAAGATTAATATAAGAATATAATTCCTCAGGCTCTTTGGGAATGGTTCCTATATGTAGAGAAGAATGGCAAACAATGGATAAAAGGGAAGCAAGCTTCTAGAAGAAAAAACATTATCTGAATTAATGATCCAAGAAAATACACTAATTGTGCATGATTAGACCATTAGAATACCATATCAAGGATTGATAAAAGAAGTAATGAAAACATTTGAACATGTGGTACTAAACTCAGTGAATTTTATCACACAATCTACTAACTATCCTGCAAAGAAGAGCATTAAGTATTGATATCTGATGGTTTAGCCCATAAAAATTTCCTACCCAAAACACCAATATGGCAGCAAATATGTGATCTCAGGCCTCTTTTTTCTACTACTTTGATCTTGCTATAGGATGGGAAGATCTCTGATTTGACACTTTTTCTTATGGTACTAATGCAGGACATATTATTCTTTTTATTCAATCAACTAATTCATTCACCCTGTTATTCAGTTCTGGGTAAGCTAATATAAGAAAGTTTAAAATCATTTAGATCTATTCAAAACCATCTCAATGATTGAGAGTAACTGTAATATATGAGTCACAGAAAAGGATTTCATTGGAATTTCTCAAGCATTTATTAAGTAGCTACTATCACAAAGTATTTTGTTAAATAAGGAAGATTAAAAAATAGGTAAGATTTTGGGTCTCCTCTCATTGAGTGTATTCCCTCTAGTTGGGGAAATATGATATACATATGTTAAGGATATCTGTGGCTTGTGATTTGCTCTGCTTCTGCACCTTTGTAATTTCTAGGCATTTCATCTCCTGTGGTAGAATTCTTCTCTATGGGGCGGCCAGGTAGCACAGAGAGTAAGAGCACCGGCTCCAGTGTTGAGAACACCTGGAGATCGAATCCCGGGCTCAGACACTTAGCACCCACCCAGAAACACCTGGCCGTGTAACCTTGAGCAAGTTACTTAACCCCAATTGCTTAGGGGCGGCCAGGTGGCTCAGCGAGTAAGAGCATCGGCTCCAGTGTCGGGATGACCTGGATCAAATCTGGGCTCAGATACTCAGCACCACACCCAGAAATAATAACTGGCCATGTAACCTTGAGCAAGTTACTTAACCCCAATTGCTTAAAAAAAGAAAAAAGAATTCTTCTCTATGTGATGTCACTTCCAATAGGGACATGAACCCCTAAAAATAATAGCTGTCAGATATACCTAATAATATCCACAATATCCATAACAGCATATTTGTTGTCACAATGAATGATTAATCAATGCTTTTTATTTCATTTATTTGTTTCCCATCCTCCAAAAAAATCTGTATGTCAAGAATATTGTGAGCATTATCATGGAAATGCTAGATACTTATTACTTTTACACAAAGAACCATCTAAGAGTCAGAAAAGAATAAGGTGGTCCATAAATATTAGTTGAATTGATTTTAATTAACATTCATTTGAACTTGGATAGGCTTTAAGTGTTTGTTGGTACTACTACCATTGGATACAGTTGGAGTTGCTGCTACCAAGTGAGATGAAACTTTATTATAAAGTGCAGATCAACTGACTTTAGCACACTCTGTGTCTGTGGAAAAGTTAGAGACAATCTGTAAAAGTAGGTTTTTTATTATTTTATAGTTGTTAATATAGGTGAATAAATATTTTTCAAAATAGTCTCTTAATTTTGGGGGAGAAATTCACATTAAAAAAAGATTTAAAAGGAAATAATATTATAGTGATTTTTGAAGTTGCTAGGATTTGATTCCCTTTTACACAGAAATGCTACTGATGGGTATATACCCCAAAGGGATCATTGACAGAGAGGCTCAAAATATACCAAAATAGTAGCAAAAAAACCTAGAGACACCACCAATTGGAAAATAACTAAACAAATTATAGTAGATGACTGTAAGTGAATATGGTTGTAAACATTGTAAGGGCAGATAGGTGGTGCAGTGGCGAGATTTTGAAGTGAGGCTTATTTTCCTGAGTACAAATCTGGCCCTTGACACTTAGTAGCTCTGCAAAATTAGCCAAGTTACTCAACTCTGTTTGACTCAGTTGCCTCCTCTGTAAAGTGATCTGGAGAAAGAAATGGCAAATCATTCCAGTATGTTTACAAAGAAAATCCCAAATGGGGTCAGAAAGAGTCAAACACAACTGAAAATAACTGAACCAAAAAAAAGAAATTATTTCTATTATGAGACGCATATAGACTGATAGGAAAAGAATAAGACTCAAGGGAGACAGAAAAAAACAAATAATGACTACAAAAATGTAAATGAAAATAATATGTACTGAAGAAAATTGAAAAATCAATGCTACAAAGTTTAATAGTCAAACAACCCAAATATAGGTATCAGAAATTATTTCCCTCTGCTTCTTTGCAGATGTCAAGTAAAATAAATGTGAATCATGCCTTGCAATGTCAATTTTTTGTATGTAAATTATTTTTTGCTGAAACTTTTATTTATAAATCATGTTTTGTTTTTTCATTAAGGCTGGAAACATATTTTTCAAAGTATAGATGAAAAGAGTATTCTGGGAAGATGGTGGAGTAGGTCAGAAAATTCCAAGCTCTCCAGGTTTCCCCCACAAACAAGATAAAATAGCACCTCAGGGAGAACATTAGAATGTGAAAAATAGAGTTGGGGAAGAGTAGTAGTCCTCCCAAGAAAATGGAAGAAAAATCCAGGGCTGAGGTTTGGTCCCTGTGAGGTATAAACACCTCTAAGCTAGTTCCACTGAAACAGGCAGTGGCAAGCCCTGAAGTTAGCTCCATTGGGAGGTACCCTTGACCCTAGCTACAGGAATTTTCATCTCCCAGACAGTTTTGGGACTGTTGATAAAGAATGCCAGATTCAGCTGTGCTGAGATGTGGTCCAGAGTGAGAAGGAATCAGCATATACCCCAGTGAGTACAGAAGCAATGGGGTAGAGACACTTCTAGCTGTGGTCACTTATAAAAGGGCAGAGTTCCTGGCTTTCATTCCAGGAGAGAAAGGAGAACTAAAGCAGAACCTGAGCTTGGAGTCACCACCCCACCTTGGAACTAGAGGTGATTACAAGTTACTATAAATTAAAAAATGAAAAAAAAATGGGCAAGCAAAGGAGAAAGAATCCAACCACAGAAAGGTGTTTTGTGAATAGAGAAGCCCCAGGAATACATCATCAGAGGAAAATACTGAGGTTAAAAAAAAAAACTCTCCTACCTAAAAGAGCAATGTTAAATGGTCATTTCCCAAAAGGAATTAACAAAAGAATGTAAAAAAGACTTTTAAAATCAAATGAGAGAGATTGAGGAAAAATAAAACAAAATTAATCCAAGAAAAACAAGATTGCGCAAAGAAAGTTAACTAATTGGAAAAGGAGAACCAGAATCTTAAGGAAAAAAAATTCTTCCTTGAAAACTAGAAGTTGGCAAGTACAAGGCAGCAAAGTTGTGTCTATGGAATATAAAATTAAATATAAAAAATGAAAAAAATATAAGAGAATGTGAAACATCTCAGGAGAAAAACAACTGATCTGGAGAAAAGATCAAGACGAGAAAACAAAGAATTATTGGACTACCTGAAAGTCAAGATCAAAAAAAAAATCTTAGTACAACAATACAATACATTTTTGAAGAAAATTGTCCTCAAATGTTAGAACAAGAAGGAAAAGTAGAAATAGAAAAAAAAAATACACCAATCACCACTTGAAAGAGGGCCTATGAGGGAAGCCAACAGGTATACTATAGCTAAATTAAAAAAATAAAACAGCTCAAGGAGAAAATTTTATGCTAAATAAAAAAATAATTAAAATATAGCATAGTCATAATAAGAATCACTCAAGACCTAGCAGTGGTTATAATAAAAGACCACAGATATTGGAACACTGTACATTGAAGGACAAAAGAACTGGGGTTGTGGCTGAAAATATGATACCCAGAAACATTAAGCATAATCCTGAATGAAAAGCAATGGGAATTCAACAAATTGCAAGAATTTTGGAAGTTTATTGCAAAAAGACCTTAAATCAATTGAAAATTTAACATACAAGACCCAAGAGAAACATAAAGGTAAAGATCAAAGGCAAATTATGAGTGACTCAATAAAGACAGATGGTTTACATTTTATATGAGGAAATATAAATTATATGTCTCGATTTGTAATAAGTAATTGGGTGATTAGAAAGAAAGATTGAGGTAGAACTGAGTTGATGAGACTCTGAAAAGTAATACTACCTGGGGAAAAGTGAAAAATAAAAAAAGCAAATATCCTATATAGATAAGGTGTGAGAGAAAGAATTGGTAACAGTGGAATTCAATGGGGGAGGAGGGCTGGTGATTCTCTTGTCTGTAATATGTTAAAGAGGGAACAATATATATGAAACTGAGAAAGAAAAAAGGCAAGGGGTATAAGGAGCTTGGAGAGGATAAGGGAGGAATTTATACAGGGAACTGTACTCTTATCAGATCTGGGTTGAAGAGAGAAATATATAAACACTTAGAAGGGAATTAAAGTCTTCTAAGTTGATAAGGAAAGAAGATGAGGGAATAGGATAAGGAAGGATATAGAAGGGTGTCTAGATTAATGGGAAGGAGATAAAGAGGGAATATATATATGTATGTATGTATGTATATATATATATATATATATTTGGAAGGTTATAAAAAAAACTTTTCAATTCAGACAGAAACAAGATGGCAGGGGAAAAGGTGGAGGGAGAGGATAAAGGAGGTATCCTTAGGGGAGAGGGCAAGATTAAACAATAGGAGGGCAAGTGGAGTAGATCGAAAAAAGTAAAGTCAGGAGATAAGAGATAAGAGATGCACACAAACATAAAATAAAGATCAGGAGTAGAATTTATTAGGGCTAAAATAGATTTTCTTTAGAAAAAAAAGTAAACTACATTATATGCCAGCCTTATTAATCAATACTTCTTTATACTATGTAAAATAGTCAGGCAATGTAAGGTTGGAATATGTCTGTGGTATAGGAAATGAGTTGGTCGATTTAGAAAAATAGGGAAATACTTGGACTTATGAAGGAAGATGTTATCCACCTTCAGAGAAACAGAGCACAAACAAGTATAGTCTTACATAGAGGTATATGTATTACAGATACCTATGTATATACAAGTATGTAAATCTATGTGTATATATATATATATGAATATATAATATATATGGGCTATGTATATTTATAAGTATATGCATATCTGTCTATATATGTTGGTGTATATATATATTGGTGTGTATATATATATGTATATATATATATATGAATGTGTATATGTGCAGGTATATGTGTGTGTAAATATGTGTGATATATCCCTATATCTCCATCCATGCTTAATTGTAGCCTTCTTGGTAGAAGGTGTGAGAAAGACGGACAGTTTTGAACAAAAAGCATAGTATTTATTATATAGGCTTCCTTAAAATGGAAATTTATTGCTTCATGTTTTGAATCCTTTTATGTTCTGCCATGCACGTGGTAATTTTTTTTCTCTTCTTATGTTGTAGTTAAGTTATAGTATTTACATTTGTTTCTTTGTTCTTTTATTATTTTGTATTTGTTTCAATTTTTAAAAAATACAAGAAAAGAAAATATAGGTAGCAAAAAAGGAAAGGTATCATTATAAGGCTAATTTAAAATAAATACAATGTTCCTGCTTCCCACTATTTTTATGAATTTATTATCAACTGTCATTCATTTTAATCTAATCTGTTCTGATCCTTCCTTTGGGATTTAATCTAATGGATCAGCATTATATAGACTGTGCAATCCGGTGTCATTGCCAAAGCCTTTCAATACTTGTCTAGTTATTCTTGTCAACATGAGACATAAAACAATATTTCAGTCATTATTTCCATCTTTGAAGAGAGAAGCTACTACTTAGCAATGATCTCAGGATTCCAATCCACAGTTGGAGAACTATAGAATGAAAATTAGAAGGGAATTTAGAGATTGCATGAAATAATACTTATAAAATTTGTAAAGTACTTCACACAGTGTCTATGGGCAGCAAGGTGGCACAGTCCATAGAGTGCCATGCTTGGAGTCAGGAAGAAATATTCATGAATTCAGATATGATCTCTGAAACTAGCTGTGTGACCTAGGCAACTCACTTAACCCAATCTACCTTTGTTTCCTCATCTGTATAATGAGATGGAAAAGAAAATGGACAACCATTCCAGTGCCTGTCTCAAGAAAACCCCTTGTGAGGCCATGAAAAGTCAGACACAACTGAAAAAAAAATGAACAACAAAAAGCACAGTTTTTGGCACATATTGTTGTTCAATAAGTACCTATTCCCTTTCATTTGCCTTAAAGAAAATATAGTGCAGTTAGTTGATGTCTCAAGAAACATAACTTACATACATAGCAATTAGGTGCCTTACCCTAAGTTCAGATGACTAATAATAGAAGAGTCAGGATTTTAACTAAAGTTCTCTAGTTTTAAAATATGTCCTCTTTCCACTCCATTTTCCTTCTTCCCTCCTTTTTTCCCTCCCTCCCTTTCTTTCTTCCTTTTTCCTTCCTTCTTTCCTCTTCAGTCCTTCTTTCCTAACTGGTGCACATTGAAAGTGAAATTAAGAGTTAGAAAGATAGCAGTACCAGGGTGTTGTTCAAGTGAATTTTTTACTCTTTGGAGAAAATTCTAATGGAATGGTACATACCTTCAATATGACTTGGAGGTTCATTGTCCTTGATTTGCTGATTGACCTGAAATAGCTAGGATTGGTTGGGTATTTATGAGAATTTCCTCCTACACTAAGCAAAAGTCTTTCTTTTACATATTTTAAACTTGTAAAAATATAGAAATTAAACCAATTCTGTTGACGTGACTTCAAAGTCAGAGAAAGTGTGTCAAAATATATAATGCTTATAAATACAAATTTTGAATTTTTTAGAAAACTATTAATGAAACCAAAATTGCTTTACTGTGTGTGATCTTTGGTATTCCCATAGCTATATGTGACTTATGAAAATTATAACTATATTGTTCTCAGTGTCACCTAAAGAGCCCAAACTTTATTTGAATATTTTATATTATACATTCATTTTTATAAATATTTGCCATTCCTAGGACCTCTGGCACTATTTGAGGCTTATAATAGTCTAAGAATGAATGAATGCTCTACAGAATTTACTTGTTCTAATAGATAGGTGGGACCTTTATGCAAGAAATGAGTTCCTAGATAATTTCATGGAAGATGTGTGTTTATAAACAAAATCACACATAAAAAGCAGTAAATGACCTTGTATATTGATTGAAATTCTACATTTTTTTCATACTTTCAGCAATCATGAATTATCAGGAATCAAAATATGCATCTTCATCTATATGGACTGTTTCAATAATATACATGTATAGACTATATTTTTTCTTTTGTTCAGAGGGCCCACCTAGAAACTGGCTTTTATTATATGACAGCAATATAGCAAGCTCCTAATATTCTCTTTTCTCTGGACAGACAACTAGGGAAGGAGAGTTTCCCAATATATAATCACAACATATAGATTCCCAGTTGACTCATGTCTAGTTGACCTGTGGGGAATAACAATCCTTCTCTTTAAAAAGAAACACTCATGGGGAGATTAATAATGACTCAACTGAGCTTTTAAGGTAACCACAGAGATGTGAAATTGTATTTACCTACATGCTCCAGGAAATTGCAAATTCCAGGTATATTTTTATTTAAGATTTCTTTAGCACTGTCTATTTGCAATTTCCCTTCACAATTCTAATGCATCACTATCAGCTTCCCCTAGTTTCAGATGAGGAAAGAGACATAATGATAATGAGTCATGATACTGAAAACCCATTTGAACACTGAACAACTAGCATATTGTCTCTTTGTGCTGTCTTCAAAGGTGAGAAACCTTTGGAAAAGCCTGAGAAAATTTTAGAAATAGCTGGTACATTTTCAGCATTCAGACAGAATTATAAAACTAGAGGCCATACTTCTGAATAGCAACACATGGGATTATTCCCAGATCTGGAGGGAGAAAGGATAGTGACTAAATACTAAATATCTTGCTTTAGTTTTCAGCATAGGTATTATAAGGTACAAGGATTAAGCTTCAAAAGCATTTAATTGCTGGGATTGTCTTTATAATTAGAATGATGTGAGTAATAAATATAATAGAGAGTATCCAGAATCGCTGTACATAGATTACAATAGGACTTAATAATTCATTTTAACAGTAATAATAAGTAATCATTTGCTTCTGTCCTGTCCCCACCCCCACAAGCTGAGTATCTTCTTATTTAAATTAGCCTTACATTATTTATCTTATATATACTGGCTTATATACATGTTATCTTCCTATTGAGATGTAAGTACCTTCAGGGCAGGGACTTTTTAAAATTATTGTTGCTGTTTGTGTCTCTAAACTTAGGACAATACCCACATACATAATAAATCCTTAATCTATGTGATTGACCAAATAATTCAAGTTATTAAGTGACCAAATAAAATAATTTGACCAAATAAAAGAGTTAAGGAAACTGGGAAATCAAGAAGGCATCATATTTCTTTCTACTGACCAATTTGTCCAATATATCATCATAATAACATTAACTTGCATTGTCTTTTTTAATTCTTTAAGGTTTATAAAGCACTTTCTTTAGCCTATCTTTACTAGAACCATTGAATCAATATTGACTGAAAAACTTCGCTTTTTCACTTGATGTGCTCCATGTGAAGATAACATTATAGATTTTACATAGGTAAAACACTAAAGATCATTTAGTTCAACTCTCTCCATATTTTACAGGTATGAAAACTGAGGCCTAGAGAAATGCATTGACCTGCCCAGTGTGAATGCATGGAGACCATTCCTCTAGATCAAAGCAACACACAGCTCCTTCTCAATCTCTTTTGCTAGGTTTTCACTTAGTTTCTGTCTGCTAAAGATAAGAGCCCCCAAGTTTTCACAGGGATTCACTTATCATTTCTATGCTGAGGATGATCAGATCTATTTATCCATCCCTAGCCCTCTTTTACCCTACTTATTTGTATCTCCAATGCCTACTAGCCATGTCAAACTTGGGGTGCTATGGAAAATATAAACTCAGCAAGTTCAAAATTGAAACCATTATATTTTCCCCAAAATATTTCCATTTTGAACTTCCGTGTTGCTACTGGGGGCCCCACTATGCTCCTGGTTATCAACTCCCGGTGTCATTTTCAACCCTTCCTCTCATAATCCCCAAGTATTCAGTCTGTTGTCAAATTTTGTTTTTATCTGCATAACACCCCTGCCTGGTACATGCCCCCTTCTCTCTTCTTGGAAAATGATGTTCAGGATTGTTTTTTGATCATGGCTTTCAGGTAGTCCGATAATTTTTAAATTATCTCTCCTGAATCTATTTTC
Source organism: Petaurus breviceps papuanus (assembly GCF_028583685.1). Classification (NCBI taxonomy): domain Eukaryota; kingdom Metazoa; phylum Chordata; class Mammalia; order Diprotodontia; family Petauridae; genus Petaurus; species Petaurus breviceps. Next base: position 6,356,186 of record NW_027185761.1, on the reverse strand, counting down.
CACATGAGGGTTTTTTTTTTCCAATGAGGTATTTCATTTTATCTTCTATTTTTTCATTCTTTTGATTTGTTTTATATTTTCTTGATTTCTCATAAAGTCATTAGCTTCTCTTTGCTCTGTTCTAATTTGGAAGGAATTATTTCCTTCAGTGAGCTTTTGGAACTGCTTTTCCTTTTGAGTCATTCTGGTTGTTTTTAAGGAATTATTCTCCTCATTGACTTTTTGAACCTCTTTTGCCATTTGAGTTAGTCTATTTTTTTAAGTTTTTATTTTCTTCAGCATTTTTGAGTCTCTTTTAGCAAGTTTTTGACACAATTTTCATGATTTTCTTGCCTCATTCTCATTTCTCTTCCCAGCTTTACGTCTATTTATCTTACTTGATTTTCAAAATCCTTTTTGAGCTCTTCCATGGTCTGAGACAAATTCATATTTTTCTTGTAGACTTTGGTCATAGGAACTTTTACTTTGCTGTCTTCTGATTGTATGTTTTGATCATCTTCCTTGTCACTGAAGTATGATTCTGTAGTCTGAATTTTTCTTGCTGTTTGCTCATTGTTCCAGCTAATTAGTTGACTTTTGATTACTTTGTTTTGATTACTTTGACAGCAGTATGTGCTGTCTCAAGATCCAGGTATTTTTGTGGAGCTGTTTTCAGAGATATTTCTAGTTTCCTGTAAATTTTCAGTTCTTGCAAGGTAGTATGATCAAAAAAGGGGTGTTTACTCCTCTTCTGCTCTGTGCTCTGGTCTGTAAGCAGTCACAAGCACTCTTTTGTGCCTTGGAATTGTGAGGAGGAGTCCCTGTCCACTACCACCACAAACCTGACCACATCAGCACTATTCCACACCCGAGGACCATCACCCAGTACTGTGACCCAGATCCAGGCACTGGCAAAGCAAGACAACCCTGTCTCCGAGCCAGAAAAGAGATCCTTGCATTCCTCCTCTGAGCAGCTACTTGATACCCCCAAGTCTGTTGCCTGAGAGTTCCAGAAGCAGCTGATTGCTACCAACCTGGGGCAGGCTCCTCTCCTGCCCAAGTGCTACAGAACTTTGTACTCACTTTCAAAGTTGTCTTTGTCATTTGTTGTTTGAGAAATCTGGAAGCCACTGTGGCTGTCACTGATTCAGTCACCTGAGGCCTGCTTTAGCCTCACCTGTGCTGGTATGATCAATGCTGGACTATGTTCCTCTCCCAGCCTCATTCAACAGACCTTTCCTCTCGACCTTCTATGTTGTCTTGGGCTGGAGATTTGGTTCAGTCTGTCATTTTGTGCTTTATGCTGCTCTAGAATTTGTTTAAAGTCATTTTTACAGGTATTTTGAGGGGTTTGGTGGAGACCTCAAAAATAACCCTGCTTTTTCTCCACCATTTTGACTATGGCCCCTTCTGTCTTCTAACAGTTCTACAATCGTGGTTGAATTTTTCATCTAGTATCTGAAATATTGTGATAGCCTTCTGATTGGTCTCTGAGCTTGAAGATTTTCCCCAGCCAAGCCCTTTCTCCACGCAGTGGTCAAATTAATTCATGTTACACACACCCATTCATTAGGGTCAGTTGTGAAATGTTCTCTTTTGCATTTATAACCTTCAAAACCTCCTCCCATTCCAGTCTCCTTATACCTTCCTCCTACACACATAGTCTTTGATCCAGGGACACTGGACTTCTCATTGTTCCTTCCACAGGATAATACTGTTCCCATACCCTGCAATCCTCTTCCTCTTTGCCTCCTGGATTCCATAGCTTCCTTTAAGTCCTAGATGAAATCCCATTTTCTATAAGAGATTTTTTCCTGATTGTCACAATAATAATAATTTTCTTCCATAGATTTTCTCCAATTTTTCTGATGTCAAATTTTCTATATTCATGGTGTCTCCCCCATTATAGCCTCTGCTAGAGCAACCCATAAACTGGGCTTCCATGTTTTGCTTTTTCCATGAGTCCAAGCATGGTAGTCCGATCTTCCACAAGAATTCACACTCCCAGAAACTACCTCCTCTTTAAAGTGACAGAAATTCCATATCTATATCTATTCTCAGGTACATATTTCATCTCCTAAATGGATGCCACTTTTTTCTTCTGAATCAATAGCTCCTATAACATGGCCAGATGGCAGGGGGAAAGACCCCTTCTCCTCTATCTGCATTCTTATTCAGACAAAGGAGTTTGCTTTCACAGGGCATTACCCTACATGTAACCTATGTGAAGTGATCAGTCTTCTTTACAATTATTACTTCTATTGGCTCATTTGTGGCACCTAGATGGTGCTGTGGATTGAGTGACAATCATGGAATGAGGAAAACATCGGTTCAAATCTAGCCTCAGATAGCTGTGTGACCATAGGCAAGTCACTTAGTATATAACTTTCTACTTCCTCAACTATAAAATAGCCTTTTTAACAGAATCTACCTTGCAGGATTCTTGTGAAGATGAGGTGAGATAATATTTGTAAAAACAAAACAAACCCTTTTAGCATAGGGTCATAAATACCTGAGAGAGGGCTTATTGATATAGGTGTAACTTGGTTATGAAAACAGACACTGAGGAATGACATGAAAGAAAGCAGGAAAAGTACAAGTTGTGAACAGAACTCCATGAGTGATAGAATAAGGTGCTAGCAAGGTAAGGCAAGAGATACTATGGCACTGGTGCCTCGTAAGGTGGGATTTTAGGGCATTAAATTTTAAGATGACTACTGGGCAACACAACAGTTTTGGTGTGGTATTATACTAAATCTCTATTATGTATATGTTCTTCATTGGTTAAAATTCTGTAAATGTGGTTCTATGTTGTTGCCTGAGAGCTTAATACTAAGTGTGAAAGCTCTCTCGGAATAACATGGAGTCTTTAAATGGCTTCCAGTCTTTCTCATTGGTAATATGATTCTAATCAGCTTTGTATAACTGCTTATAGTTACACAAAGCAAAGTTCAGTGGTATTTTATGGTGCCAGAAATAAATCCTACATCTTGTGCACTATTATAAGATATAAACTTGATTAAAAGATAAATAGGTCCCCAGTGTGGCAAGTAGAGAGCTAAAAGGCATTAAAAAAAAGAATGACACCATATAAAGACACAATAGCACAAATCTACCAGAAAGATTAGATTATGTAATTTACTGAAAATGTTAATGGACTTCCTAATGAAGTTTAATATGGAAAGATCTTGAAGGGACAAAATGAACAATGATAGCTAAACCAACTTCTGTGTTCATATGGAGAAAATTTTCAACAATATAGTGCATTTAGAAGACACCTGTTTCTATGTATAGATAAAAGAATATATGGGGGTGTATTCATTTAGAACACTCCTGGCAACTTAATAATTATATAAATTATATAAGTGACAGTAACAAAGTTCAGTAATGAGTATTTGTTAATGGACCAGCTCTATATTTTTTTTTCTGAATTCCAGGGCCCAAAGCCAAGTTTCTACAAACTTTCATTTGTACATCCTGTAGATCCTTAAAATAAATATATGTAAAATAAATTTAATTTCATACTATCCCCCTTCTCTATCAATGAAACACATGGACATTTCAGATGGGGGGGGGACTCCAGCTAGAGAATGGACATGAACAAAATTCAAGTGAAAAAAGGTCCAAGGGTGGGAAGGGGATTGAGTAGATTATTATGGATGAAATAGAAGGTTAATATGAGGCAATAGTGGGATAAGGTTAGGACATTATTAGATGGATTCAAATTTCAGGTTAAGAATTTTGGACATTATTCTGTAGGAAATTAGGAACTTTAGAAAGTTTTTATTTGTTTTTTTTTTTAGTAAATCTCTAGAATGTTGAAATCAGTACTTTAGGATGATTAATACTGTAGTGTACAGTATAGATTGGAGGCAGAAAAGTTTATTATTTCAAGATTAGTAGAAGACTTCTCTAATAGTCCAAATTGGCATTGATAACTAGGCATTCTTATGTGCAGTGGTAACCATGGGAAGTCTAGAGATGATATAGCACACAAATGAACAGAACCTAAAGATTGACTGGATTGAGAAAGGAGTTGAAGGATTTTTATTTTTTGAGTTACATATGACTTCCAGATTAAGCCTGGGTGATGAAGGAGATAATACCATTTATTGACATAAATAGGGAAATCTGGAGTGGAAAGACATTTTATAAATGTGATAGAGATAATGAAAATTATTTTAGATGTGTTTATTTTTTGATTAGTAAAAGATACAGAAATAGAAAATTCCATAAGACATGAGGATTTGGGGATTTTGGATTCAGTACTTTGGATAATGTAGAAGATGCTGGGTTAGACTAGATGATCTCCACTATACCTTCCAATTTTAAATCCATGAGCAGATATGAATGTTCTCTTCATAAATATGCCAGCTGAAGCCATTCTAATAGATGCATACTATGAGGAAGAGAAAAGAAGTATAAATAGAAATGTATTTCCTAAGGAGGGAAACTTGGAGTACACTCAAATTTCAGGGTCAGAAGAAGAAAGTGAAACCTTTAGAGGAGACTTTAGATATGAAAAAAAAAATGAGAAAAACAAGAATAACATAGTTTTCTTCTAAAGAGAGAATAAAATTTCAAGAAAGCAAGAATTATTCAACTAAGAAATATGAGATAATTTGATAAGAAAAAATGTCACCCTTGTTATTAAATGTAGTTTTCCAATTAAACAAGTAAGCAAAATGTTATATCAACATGATAAGTATATAAAACATATGTATGTATTATTCTTTCACAAAATGCATATACATATCTATGTATATGTGAATATATCTATATGTTTATGAATGTGAGGTCTTTGTGTAAATAAGTTCTGCCCTTAGGTTGCTCAGAAGCAGAATAGAAAACTCTAATCTTTTCTTTCCCCACCCTTCTCCAAGATAGATGCTTAATTCCTACCACTAGGGGAAATAGGAAGTTGTAGCCAGAGAGCTCCTGTTTTTCTCAGAGAGAGGGGAGGTGCTGGAGTAGAATTATGTCTGTCTATTCCATTAAGAATTATTAGTGTAGGGAATGGTCTTTTGGACAAGGGATATGTGTGTATGTACATACGCACACACATATGTGTATGTATATGTATATCATGTATGTATGCATATTATATACATGTATATGTAGTATCCTAATAATCTTAGTATATTTTTAACCTTTTCTAGATCAAAACTACAATTTGGAAAACCTTGAATATGTTTAATTTCAAGAATATTCTTGTACTATTCAGTAAGTTACTTTTTTTTAATTGGCTCTTTCAAAATACAACAAACTGTTTTTGAAGGGAATTTAAGTGAGATGAATGCTGACATTTAATATGAGAACAAAGATAAATGGCAAGAATAAGAAAGTAACAATTCGCCTGAATCAAAAGACCCTTTTAATAATTTACTCTTTTATGCAAATGAACTCCTCTTGTCTCTACCTTTCATTTCACCACTTAATCATATACTTCTATGGCTATTTAACTGAATTATGTGTCTATGTCTTGTCAACCCCCTTGTGATATAAGTTTCTTTAGAATAGAAACAGAGAATTAGATTTTCCTGTAACCCTTTACATATTTCAAACAATGTTAAATGTACTGTGGATGCTACATTGATACATATTTAATTGGTTTAAATATGGAAAGACATGAACAAATGTCACATGAGATTGGTAGGCATGAATGGGCTATAATAAGCAACATTAGAAGAGGCTTTCAAATCCGTAAGTTCAGAAACATGATTTTTTTATTTAATTAAAATCCTTAAATGATGAAAATTTATTACTGTCATATAAATTTCCTGAAGGCAGGGGCATACCCTTTTCCTATAAAAACTGTTTATGTTAAAATTAAAGTAAAAATATAGAGGTATTAATAAATCATATTATAAACATAATTTTACTTTATCAAATGATCCATTCAACTGTAGAATATATTGAACTCTCCTAATGTATTCCAAAGTTTGATTACATACAGAAGAATATAATTTCCTGAGTTGAAAGAGGTTGCACTGATCACAGATTTCAGGTGACAATTCCCCCAAAACCTTCGTTTTCATTCTTCCCAATGTGTTTATTCAGGCTTTGTTGGGAGAACTACAAAATGAAAAGACCCACTCTTGAGAAATCTCAATTTAAAGTATTTCTAATTAATTTTTAAACTTACCCTCACACACACACATACATCAAGAATAAAATCCACTTCTTTGAAATGTCCATTCGTTTTTCCTAATTGTATCCACTGGGATAAACAGAATATGTTTCTTTACCCTTCCATGAGTACTTCATATACTTTAAGAATTCTCATCTCTAAGCTAAATATCTTCAATTTCTTCTCCTGATCCTCCAAAGGCAAAAAACTTGAAACCTATTGAGCTAAATACCCTCCAGCTTTTCAAAGCCCTTCCTTAAATGTGACACCCAGAACTAAATACAAATAAAAAGTAGAAGAAAAAAATAAACTTAAAGTTGAGATCTAATTTTTTTCATTAAAACAAATCAAAGATTCAAAAGTATTTTTGAAGTTGTCAGTCAGTTGAAAAATAATCCCCTGTTTTATGAACTGTTACTTGGAGAAATTTGTGAATATGAAAGCTAGATCCTGACCAATAATTGGTCAGCAAAATGTGTTCTTTTAAAGTATTTAGTTATCATAAAGCTGATGTTACCAAATTAAAAAAAAAAATCCCTCACATCTTAATTATTGCAATAACCTATTAGTGGGCTTACCTGCCTCAAGTGTCTCCTCATTCCAATAAATTCTTCATTCAGCCACTAAAGTGATGTTCTTAAAATACAGGTTTGATCATGTCACTTTCCTACTCAAAAAAAGATCCAGTCACTTCTGTTTGCCTCTAGGAACAAATATAAAATGTTCTTTTTGGCCTCCCAAGACCTTCATAACCTAGCCCCTTCTGTATTTCCAGTCTTCTTACACTTTACTCCCTAACGCATACTCTTTGATCTAGTGACACTAACATACTAACTTTTCCACAGACACACCTTTCTTGGCTTCCCATCCATGGAACTCTCTTCCTAGTTTCCTCTGACTACTGACCTCCTTGTTTTCCTTTAAGTCCCAGCTAAAATCCCACCTTCTAGAAACCCTTTCCTAACTTATGTTAATTGCAATCCTTTCCTTCTTTTAATTTCATCCTGTTTACCTTGTATATAGTTGTTTTGTATATATTTTTTTCACATTTTCTTCCCTATTAGATTGTAAGCTCCTTGAGGGCAGAGACTCTCTTTTGTCTCTTTTTGTATCCCCAGCTCTTAGCATGGTGGCCAAAACCTAGTTGGCACCTTGTTCGTTGACTCAAATAGAAGAGTTCAGAAATCTTCTATGGAAATTCAAATTTACATTTATTATTGGGATAGCATAATTTCCATAGAAAATATCAAGAAAGGATCTGAAAGAATTTTTGTTTAAATCAGATGTATTTGAGCACACATTTTATGCTATGGGCGAAGACAAAAAAAAAGGTGCCTAGGTATGCTGTTAATTTCTCTTTTGGCTGTAACTAACAAGACCTGAATTGGAGCATGTCCAACAGAGCATGCATGGCAATAGATTTATAGGGACTGACCCATAGAACATGCATGGACTGAGCTGAACTCTCATGGCCTCTTCCACAGATGTGTATGCTTAGCACTGAAGGATTTTGAGATGACACAGCAAACCTTTGCTTCCCAGGAGAGCAATAGGAGAATTGCATGAAATCAAAGGGAAATGACTTCTGAGCCCAAAAATACCCACCACTCAGTTGACCTTAAAAAAGAAATGTTTGTTTTATTCCATGAATTAAAAATACAATAAATTTAAAAATAGAAATAACTTCCACTATAATTTCTTTGTTTCTTAACTTAATGTGTGGGGCCGAATTCTCTTCTAGAACCCTGACTCCCTGCTACACCTCATGGCAGCTATGGAAGTTGCTCCACATGACAATGCTTAAACATACTGGGTCTGAACTTTTATCTCATACCTGATTTCCTCTTCAATTTTGTGTTCAATTCCTGAGTATAAGTGACCAAGAAGTAATCATGAGATAAACTTTGGCATCTACTCCCATGAATTTCAATGGCCCAGACCTCCTGAGTCTCTTGGTCAGTGATGTCTATACTGAAGGAGATAGTCCTCACACCTACAAAACTTGAAGGGGAAGATGACTACCAGCAATAGATATGTCCAATCCATTCGCTGTCTTGTCAGAAGGCATGAAACTAGAGGGAAGTATAGATGGGATATGTAGGTGAACAGTTGTTCAATGTTTCTTCTATTTGTCATATGCTTTAATGTTTAAATACAAATATTCCAAAAAGTATAAAGCAGTTGTTGTTTACTATCTCATCTTTTAGATCTTTTTCAGTATGCTTTAAGGGGCCTTTTATATGTTAAGCATTTATTTGGAGTGGAGGAAATATATCTATCTCCTAAATCTGATTTACATTGTACATTGAGTACTTCTTACACTTTTTATAAGCTCAAGTCATGGGTCAAACCTTAGCTTTGAATAATCCCCCACTCCCACATGCAAACATTCACACATACTGAGACATGCACACACACACACACACACACATGCCAGTGACATTGACAGAGAGCCTCAAGTCTCTTTTTAAGAAGACCTGTTTACCTGGACTGAACGTGGTCCATGGATGATAAAGACCTCAAAGAAGTTGTCTCTCCTTCCCCAAAACTGAATTGAACTTGCAAATGAATCACAAATTAAGGGTTGGAGGGAGGAAGCTAAAAATGAATGTATTTTTTTTAGAATGGTCATATGGCAGGGCTGTTGATGGCAGTATAATATTGAGATAGGATATGTATTTGCATATACTAAAGTGCTGTACTCAAATAACCACTTGCACTGTTTACATAAGCTTCTCACCTGTCAGGCTCCTGTGTGTTGCATTAGGAATAACAATGCTCCTTGACTCTTCTTCCATATAAATAGTTTTGTATGCTCCAGAATATATAACTATTCTTTGGCTTAAAAGCATCTAGAAAATATTCCCATTTATCCATTTGAAATTTATTTGTGCAATACAATACCGTGTCTAGGTTCAGTACACATAATGTGTTTCCAGGGCCATCTGCTATCTTATGTAACCACATAGCCTAGACTGTTCTCTTGCAATCTGCAACTTTCTCAGAGTCCAAAAAGTTAAAACATGAAATCAGAAACTTCTGAATTTGCAGAAAAAGTCATGCACACATCCAGTCATGTACCCTTAAACTATTTTTGTTGCTACTGAATTGCCACTAAAATATCACTTTTGACCAAAACTTTTGATTTGGCAGCTCTGAATAAACATAGGAAGACAGATACACCCTGCTTCATCTTCACTCCTCCAACCTCTATAAAAATGGCATAAATTAATTCATTAGGTTACATGTATCAAAAGACTGATTTATGATGTAGAAAATTTATGCAAATTATGAAGAAAGTTTATTACTTTGCTTGAATTATTTTAAATTCTTTCAATTTTCTACTTGAGGTTGAATAATACAACTTGAGAATATTACTACTGCACTGCCATAGCCAAATCAAGTTATTTTTTATTTTATTTTAAAGCAATCGGGGTTAAGTAACTTGCTCAAGGTTACACGGCCAGTTATTTCTGGGTGTGGTGCTGAGTATCTGAGCCCAGATTTGATCCAGGTCATCCCGACACTGGAACTGGTGCTCTTACTTGCTGAGCCACCTGGCCGCCCCTAAGCAATTGGGGTTAAGTAACTTGCTCAAGGTTACATGGCCATGTGTTTCTGGGTGGGTGCTAAGTGTCTGAGCCCGGGATTCGATCTCCAGGTCTTCTCAACGCTGGAGCCGGTGCTCTTACTCGCTGTGCTACCTGGCCACCCCCAAATCAAGTTCTAATGCAACTAATAGCGTTCATTTTATCTTAAGTAACACATAGTCTACCCCAGGCTGACATGATCCATTTCAATATGAGAAAGATATGCTAAAAAGAGTTTTTTGGACTTGAGTTTTCCCATTTTTTTTAACTTAACTACCTTGTAGAACTAGAAATAAACATCTTAACCTCTCTAGTACTCAGTTTTCTAATATAAAAAAATAAAGGTGTTAGACATGATGACCTCTAAGATCCTTTTGATAGTTCAATTTATAATCTAACTTTACATAAAACTTTGGTCCACTATTCTAAGGTTTATTTTTTAAAATTCTATGCAGACAGCATACAACTTGGATTGTCAATGTAACTGATCTGTGAATGTCTATGAATATATGGAATAACATATGAAAACTATTTTTAGCCTTATCTAAGTTGACTAAAATTTTATAGAAATACATTTGTGACCTGATAGAATCTTGATTATTGCACTCAAATATATCACAGATATTTTTCCCCATTAACCATTAGAAGATGCTGAAGATTAACACCATTAGGCATTGACATCCTTGATTTTTCACTTTAATTCCAAGATTTTCATGTTTGGGGGGCTAATTCATGTTTGCCTTTGTAGATAATATTTTCTTCTGAGCATGATACTTTCTCCTAATTGAGATGTTGATGTAGATTCTGGGATAGAGTCAGAGATTTAGAGTTGAAACCTATCTAATAATCATCTAGTACAGGCTTCCTCATCAATCAATGAATTAATGAACCAGGTAAAACAAGTTACTAAAGAAAATGTTAGTCTTGGAAGGTATCAAAAATTTGAGTACTACTCCTTATCATACTCAAGGAAACACATTCTGGAGGTTTTAATTGTATTCTCTTGAACATACTTGGAACATACTTGAGACCAGGATGAGTACCTAAGTTGAGTTAACATGTATTCTTTCTAGTACATGCAAACTATTTGACCGAGAGTGATGCTCTACACTTGCTCTTGTGTTTTCTGTTTTGGTACCTCAGATAATGTAACTACCCCCATTCAGTACACCTCTTAGTTGAGGGAAAAAATTGAAGATACCTATGAACTAGCTTTACCTTCATCTCTAGGAATCTTTGACAGAAACAAAAGATGTTACCATACCAGAGTACAGGATCAAGATCTCCACAAAGGATACATAGTTCGAATAAGTAATCTTGGTACTCAAGAGATACACAAGTTAGTTGACTAATGAAAAGCTAAGTTATAGAACATTTTTAGAGACATTGAGGTTTTGGAGGCATTTGGGCAAATTAACTCTTTACAAAATAGACCAAGAAAATGGAGAGGCCCTATGAGGACTATTCACTACAACCACCTATTTCCCAGAGGAGACATAGGTCCAATTCCTAATGAGGAGGTGAAGAAAATAAATGAAAGCTTCCCTATGCAAAGACTGAGGAAAAGGCTCTGTCCATCAGTTGTATAAAATATTCTGATCTAGTTATAAGCACCGGAAATGATGTATCTCATAAGGGAGTCTTTGATTATTATTATAAGGCAGAAAAATCAAACCCAGAGGCAATTTCTTTCCTGCCCAAAACTGCTACAGAGACTTTTAGGATATTCCATATTCAACAGACAGAGAAGGAGTATGCTAATAGTCATCTTATCATCACTGATAGCCTGTATGTAGACAACCACATCTTTACTATGATCTTGAGGGTAAGTACATACAAAATAGTAGCTCTATTATAGAAGCAGAAAAATAAATTACTGGAAAGAGAATTAAGACCATTCACTAGGGTCTTATTACAAGTAAAACTATATTGTCCCCCAAATGTAGTATAGGAATGCCATAGTTTGGCTTAAACAAAAGGCAGAATAGATATCTCTAGTCTCTGACCCACCATAATCCAAAGGAGACTATTTACTTCCAGGAGGGAAAGCAAGAGATTGGGTCCAGAATCTTGGACACTCTATTTTCTTCAGAGAGAGGGTGGATGAGGCTGGAATTAAATCTCTCTTCTTCCTTAAATATTCTTGATAGTTGAAAGCATGTAGTTTTCAAAATCAAGCTAAGCTTCTTCTCATTAATGGGGAAAGGAAGATCAAAGTGCAGGGTTTGACTCTTCCCAGAAAACAGTTGTTCCACAATGAACAAACATAGTAATTAGCAAAGAAGCCAATTTGTCCATGTTGATGCCAAATAAGAAATTAAGGAAAAATACACAGGAAAATATATTTCAAACAATAGAGAATGAATGAATTCTGCCATTGTGAGCAAAGTAATTTAGATCAACCAAGAAAGAAATAATCCCAAATCTCACCCAATAGTGAACATATGCAGAACTCTCAAATACAGCAAGCTGTGGATAGGAACATAATAGAGACCGCCAGCTCTTCTCATGTTGCTTTCTTTCTAGTGTCTTTTCCTTCAGTACCTTGAAGTGACATTGGAATCTTCCATCTTCTTTTTTGAAGCTGGAAGTCAGAAGCACCTAAAGTGACTACAGAGTCTCAAAAAAATTGAAGAGATTGGAGAGTACCAAAAGAGTAGAGTGATTTCTCTCAGACTTTCTTCTCAACTCTGTCCCACTCAACATCCCTCACACAGGGATGGGACATTGATCTCCACCAACATGGAGTGAGGCCTATACCAATGGACTTGGGAACTCGGATTAGATATGGAACTACTTCACCAAAGGTTTGGACAAAAAATGGAGGGTTGTATATAAAGAATAGCTAGCAAGGCAGTTTGGTTGAAACATAGAGTATCAAAAGGGAAGAAATATGAAATGACCAGAAAGTTAAGTAAGAAGTACAATTATGGTGACTTTAAAAACAATATTTAAGGGTTTTTATTGTTTCAAGGCACAGTAAGTGGCCACTAAGACTTATGGGAGCCAACATGGTGGAGCAAGCAGTAACTCACTGTCCCTTTCTCATATTCACAAGGAAACAACCATCCAATAGCATCCCAGGACAAATCCTGGAATAGTGGAGGCCATGGAAAAACAGGGCGGGGCAGTCTTAGTCCTGGAGACTTAGGGGATCTGCCCAAAAGGTCAGTATCACTGGTAAAAGGGAAGCACAGCCCAGGAGAGGAAGTGTCCCAGAAATGCAGCAACATGACCAACCTCAGCAAATCAGAGGAAGAATCTGAGCCCCAGGATGATGGAGAAGGCAAACACCTATATCAGGAACTCTATGTGCTTTAGTAGACTCAGGGTAATCCTCAGACTCCAGTTTGGAGAGCTACCATGTTCTTCAGTATATCACCAGGTGAGCAAGTATCCTCCAGAAGCCTGACCTCTGCTTTCTTCAGCACAGTCCAGGGATGTTTGGAATCTTCCTTCTACAAGATCTCCAGGTGCATCAGCATAGCCGAGGGCAAACAGGTATCTTCCAGGGGTCAGACCTCCTTGGGCTTCAGTTAGCCCCAGGAAAATACAGAAATACTTGGCCTGAGAAAATGCCAGAGAACCACCACTAGGACCCCATCTTAAAATCAGGTTAGTTGCCAGACCCCTAAACACTCTAGCTGCCAGCACCTGAGACCCCAGAACACAAAGATAGTGACCAGGTCCCTGGCCCCCTGTACAAGAACCTTGGGACAATGCTGACTATGCCCCTACAGGAAAGCCTAATTTTAAAAGCCAAGCAACAGGCCACACAATAAGAAAGAAGCATAAACACACCTTGACCATAGAGAGCTCAGGTGGTGAGAGGGAAGATCAAAACACAAACTCCGAAGAATATAATATTATCAACATATCTATGTATGCAACTTCAAAGGGGAAAATAAATTGGTCTCAAGTATAAAAAGCTCTTTGGAAGACTGAAGAAGAGTTCTAAAAGTCAAATAAGAGAGGCAGAAGAAAAATTGGGAAAAGGGATGAGAAGTATGTAAAAGAGAGTCAACAGCTTGGAAATGGAGGGACAAAAATTGACTGAAAGAGAAAAAAAATTCCTTAAAAAGTAGAATTGTACAAATGGAAAAAGAAGTACAAAATGTAATGGAAGAAAACAATTCATTAAAAATTAGAATTGGTCAATTGGAAGCTAATAACTATGAAAAATCAAGAATCAGTAAAAACAAAAGAAGAAAAAAGAGAAGAAAAGATAAAATGTCTCATTGGAAAAACAACTAACCTAGAAAATAGGTCCAGGAGAGATAATTTAAGAATTATTGAACTATTTGAAAGATGCTCAAAAAAAGTGCTTGGTGACGATATTTCAAGAAATTGTCAAGGAAAAGAGGGCAAAATAGTCATTGACGGAATCCACTAATCACATCCTGACAGAGATTCCAAAATGTAAAGTCCAATGAATATTGTAATCTAATTCCAGAATTATCAGGTCAAGGAGAGAATACTGCAAACAACCAGAAAGAAAAAAAAAAAACAAATATCATGGAAACACAGTCAGTAGTATGCAAGATTTAGCAGCTTCTACATGAAAGGAGGGTTGTGAATATGATATTCTGCAAGGCAAATGGTCTTGGATTACAATCAAGAATCTACCAACCTCCAAAATTGAACATAATCTTTCAGGGAAAAAAAAGATGGACATTCAGTGAAATAGGGGAATTTCAATTATTCCTGATTGAAAAAAAAAGAAAATAAAAACAGAGACCAGAATATTTGATCTTCAAACACAAGACTCAAGAGAAGCATGGAAACATAAAAAAGGAAGAAAACACATGTTATTCAAAAAGGTTAAATGGTCTATATCCCTACACACACACTCACACACACACACAGACACACACACACACACACACACACACACACACACACACATATATATATATATACTTATAACTCTTGAGAGTTGTATCTTTATTATGGCATTAAAAGTGGTATATATATAGAGAGAGGATGTTGGTATAAATATACTTTGATGTGATGAGATGCTAAAATTAATTAATTAAGGGGTAAAAGAAAAGGTTTGTAGTGGGAGAAAAGTAAAGGGGGTGGCAGAAAATACTAAATTAGATCACATGAAGTGGTGCAAAGACCTATTGCAATAGAGGGGAGGCAAGCATTTTTGAACATTACTCACTTTGATTCTGTTATATTTTCTATATAAAATAGTTTTGATAGTGTATCTCTCTGTTTTGAATGTGTTTCTTACAAACAACATTTTGTAGGATTATGGTTTTTAATCCACCCTGCTATCCATTTCCATTTTATGGGACAATTCATCCCATTCACATTCACAGTTACGATTATGAACTTTCTCTCCATCTTAAATCTCCTTCCCCAGTTTATGCTTTTCTTTCTTTTTCACCTTTTCCTCCATCACTAGTGTTTTGCTTCTAATGACTGCCTCACACAATCTGCCCTCCCTTCTATCCTCCCCATTCCTTTTTATTTTCCCTTTCTTCTATTACATCTGTATAGAGTACTATAGATTTCTATAGCCAACTGTTCGTGTTATTCCCTTTTTCATACAAATACAATGAGACTAATGCTTAAACAAATAATTGGAAAAATATAAGTGGTCACACTCAGATCTAATTAACTGGAAAAACATCAGTTGCTCATGGCTTCAGACTGACTTAATATAATAAAAGTGACAGTTCTACTTAAATTAATCTACTTATTAAGGGTCACACCAATCAAATTATCAAAAAGTATTTTATTGAATAAAAATAATAAAATTAATTTGGAAGAATGAAAAGTCAAGGATATCAAAAGAATTAATGGAAAGAAATGCAAGGCAATGTGACCTAGTCATATCAAATCTAAAACTGTATTATATAGGAGCAAGCCTCAAAATGATTTGGTACTTTCTAGAAAATGAAGTGGTAGATCAGTGGGATATGTTAGGTACACTAGACATAGTAGTCAGTGATTATAGTAATCTGCTCTTTGATAAACCCAAAGACTCCAACTTCTGGGATAAGGACTCATTATTTGACAAAACCTGCTGGCAAAACTGGAAAAAAATATGGTATTGTAGTGCAAATGTAATATATACAGTGCCCATGATCACAATAAAGACAGTGACTATAAGTATCACATGACATTCGATCACAAAATACACCAGATTCTGTAAGTTGAGAACAGATTTGAAAAATTTAGACACAAGGGTGGCTCAGCGAGTAAGAACACCGACTCCAGTGTTGGGATGACCTGGAGATGAAATCCCGGTCTCAGACACTCAGCACCACACCCAGAAATAACTGGCCATGTAATCTTGAGCAAGTTACTTAACCCCGATTGCTTAAAAAAAAATTAGACACAAGAAAACTGAATCCCAAAACCAGTAAGCCAATTACATCATAATACAAAGATATTCAGAAGCCATAATAACACTGAGAGCCATGGCATCCTTTAGCCTTCCGTCAAACCAATACAAAATCAATATTTACTCACAAACCTCTCTCTCTCCTTAATGAGTGTCCTCCCCCCCCCACCAGAGTCAAGCTAGCTCTCACTACCAGCTTCCTGTGGGCTTTGTTTCCCTTTAGCAAAACTCAGCCACCACAGGGTCCATGTGATTACATTCAGCCTATTATGGGGCATAGCTTATCTTCACAGCAGGGAAGATTTCTGTGGTCTCTGCTGTACTCTTTAGCATTTCCCTCCATCACAGGTTTCATGTGATTACATCCAGCCTATTAGGCAGCAGAGTTTACTTTCAAACCAGGGGAGGTCTCCAAACTCCTCCCTAGATCTGTTAAAGGGCAGGGAAGGTTTTCAAATTCCCATTTCCATTATAGGCATAGACAAACATCTTATACCATGTACCATAATAAGATAAAAATAGGTACATGGTTTAGATGTAAAGGGAGATACCATAAGAAAACAAGGAGAACAAGAATAGTTTACCTGTCAGATCTATGGAGAAGGGAAAAATTATGATCAAACATTATGAAATGTAAAATGTATAATTTTGCTTATATTAAATTAAAAAATATTGGCACAAACAAAGCCAATTGCACAAAGCCTAGAAAGGATATAGAAGGGTGGGCAACAATTTTTACAACCAGTGTCTGATAAAATATTCATTTAAAAAATATGTACAGAATGGAGTCAAATTTGTAAGAATACAAGTCATTTCTCAGTTGGTAAATGGTAAAAGTATATAAACAGTCAGTTTTCTGAGAAATAAATTAAAGCTATCTATAATGAAATAAATGTTCTAAATAACAATACATTAGAAAATTGCAAATTAAAACTGAGGTACCATATCACACTTATCAGATTGCCTAATAAGGCAAAACAGCAAAATGTTAAATGTTGGAGAAATGTAGGGAAGTTGGAACACTAATGCATTGTTGGGGCAGTTGTGAAATGATCCAACCATTCTGTTGAATTGGAACTATGTCCAAGGGGTTATAAAACTGTGCATGCCTTTTGATTGAGCAATTCCACTATAAGTTCTGCATCCCAAAGAAATCATTAAAAATGGCAAAGGATCCACATGTACAAAATATTTATTTTGTTCTTTTTGTAGTGGAAAAGAATTAGAAATGATGGCCAATATCTCTTCTGCTCTTCATTCTTAGTGAAAGTAGAAGTTATAGAAGAATAACAGTTTATTTTAACAAGAATTATAAAACATGTACAAAGTATGAGGAAGAATTTTCTGAATAATGTTGACAGTCTCATCCTTGAAGTACACTTTACAACATGAATGTTGCTGATGGTCCAAAGAACATGTTTCAGAGTACAATAATCTAAGATAACAGACTGATCTGTAGAAGATCTTAGATGAGGTTAAAATGCCTACCCATTATTAATGAACAATGACAATAGGAGAATGGAAAAGAATCAGAAAGAAATTAGCCTGAAGGATGGACCAGCATGAAAGAAGAAAGATTACAGTGTTCAGTCATCTAGAAACTGAGCAAGAATGTGATTGGAGATATTTCTCTATGTACTAAATGTTATTTCAATCAAGGCTCCTAACCATGATTCCCTATAGATGAAAATCATAAAATAGAACTTTACAATGAGAA
Organism: Petaurus breviceps papuanus; assembly: GCF_028583685.1. NCBI lineage: Eukaryota > Metazoa > Chordata > Mammalia > Diprotodontia > Petauridae > Petaurus > Petaurus breviceps. The sequence goes on along the minus strand of NW_027185761.1, from coordinate 6,338,412 downwards.
ATGAAGGAAAACAATGATTTATTAACAAAAGATATCCCTAATGGACTTCATATTTACACTATTACAATAGCTAGGTGCTCTACTGAGACCTTCTTTATCTTTTCATATTTAAATGATTAATAAGCAGTGACATTTTAAAGTGACCTTTAAAATTGGAAAGCAGAGTCTTTTCAGTGCCTATTCCCTTCCTGAAAGTAATGTAATAAATATAAGATCCCTCTGTTCCTATTTTAAAAAAAAATTAAGTGTTTGTTTCAATAGAGCAAAATGGAGCTTTAAAAATTATTGTGCAACAGGATATCATCCTTGCATGGGACAGAAACATAAAAGATTCCTTTATAGAGCCAAGGAATGAAAATAAAAATGTACAATGATCCTTTGATTATAAATATTATGAGTAACATTAAATAGAGAAATATGCCCATAGATACCCAAGTAATGACAATGATAGCAAAAGACAATCTTGCATAGAACAATTTAGACACCTGTTTTTCAGTTTTTATTGATATGTTTTATATTTTCTTCCTTTTTTCCTTCTCAAAATCTTCTTGCCACCCAATAGAAGCTTTTTTCCTTCTTCACAGAAAAAAAGACTTAAGAAGCTATATTTGTCATTATATGCAAATCCATGCCTGTAATACATTGCCTCATTACCAAATAGAAGTAATCATGGCTCATCATCAGCTCTCAATTCAAAATTTAACTGTATGTATCATTTGGATTCTGATACTTTTAGTATTTTTTCATTTATAGAATTTTACTCATTAATTCTTTCATTTTCCCTGGTTATCTTTTATAATACATTAACTTTGAAAGTTTCTATACCATTCCAGAACTTTCTCATATTTGTATTTTTATGGTACAATAGTATTCCATTACATTAATGTAGCAAGATTTGTTCCATTAACTATTCTGTGGCCATCCAGTGTATTTTCACCATGAAGGTAGCTTAGATACATACCCATACAAACACATAGCAGCAAGTAGATGCCAATAGATGTTCTGATACGTATATATGAATGTATATATTCATGTATTTATATGTGTATATGTGTAATCTATACATGCATTCATATATTAATGTATGTGCATATGTCTTTCTAATGAAACAGACAGGCATCTCAGTGTAAAGCCAAGCATGAGAAGCTTTCCAGAGGACTGCTGCTGTGAAGAGCTTCAAGCTTCTGATTACACAATATAGTGAACTCTCTAGTTATTCAGTAACAAAGACAAAATATTAAAAAAAAAACTAATTAAAAAAACTAAGACAAAAAATTCACAGAAATCAAAGTATACTTCACAATGTTATGACATAAACAACTTATCACTAAAATGGCTCCATAGTTTTCACCAAAGTGGTCACATAGGTTTAAACAAAGTAGATTTATTTAGTAACTCAATTATTTAGTAACACATTCATTGAGTAAGTCCTAAATTCAATCATCCTTAAGGAGGCTTAATGGACACAAAGCATAAAGGTCAAAGTTCTTCACCCTGAGGTGAAGTAAATCATAATCTTCTCAGTCAGCTCAGGTACCCAAAAAGAAATCTTTCCATCTCGACTAGAAGCTGTCTCTCAGTTTCCATGGTTCCTCTTCTGTGGCCCCAGTTCCTGCCCAAATCTACACAACCCTCACCTGGTTTTAAAGCCAGGCAGCTTCCAGTTCCTTGTCCAGTTTCTGTTCCATATTGAAGCTCATAGTGGCCAGTCTCATCTCAATTCATTCACAGTTCCTGTTTCTGGTAAGACAAAGCTTAACAGAGCTAAAACAACATTCATTCACATTGCCAGCACCACCATCATCCTGTGAAATCAACACAGACCCACCAACAAGGTCTGAGAACTCAACACAAATCATCAGTAAAGTCCCATTATTTACAAAACCCTCCTCCAGAACTTCTATAAACAGACAACCAGAAAATCCTCTTTCAGGGCTTCCAGTAAGGTCTCAGGGCTTCTGTTGAAAGTATCACAAACAAACATCAACACAGACAGAACAGACAAATATAGAGTGCCAGGATACCACAAGTTTTCTCCTTCTCTACTACAAGAACTCCCTTCTAAGTTCTGCTCTTTCCAACATGGACCTCTCCTTATATATGATCATTAGCTCCTCCTCTTCCTGTTGCAGGAAGTTCTAGGATTCACAAGTTGCAAGATTCACAAGTTCTGGATCTTAATGCTTGATACAATCATGAACTGAAACAAGGTGTTAACTACTTCTGTGTTAATTAAGTACTTGAAACAATGTGTTAACTAATTCTTTGCTTGCTATTACATTTAGACAATTCTCTTTCTAAATGTTCTATTCCATTTACCCATCAGAAAATATCCTTTCTGAAATCCTATCTCCAGAAAAAATAGTGTTTTTGTATCTCTATAAGAATCTTTGCTGTAATTTCAAACTTGATATAGAGTAGCCCTGTTCTTATATAATTTTAAATGAACAAGTTAATTACAGAAACAATACTTCACAACTTTTCATTGTAATATCATGCTTCAAATGCTGATAAAAATGCATGCCTCAAGGCAGAGCCTATTTTTACAGACTTTTAAACTATGTGCATGTTTTATAATGTATAGGAGAAAAATAAGTAAGCTTTGTGAATCACAAATATGGTTCAAAAAGTAATTGATATACTGAGGAGCTTTCCCCAAAAAAGTGAGGATGGAAAAATTTAACAGTTTTTTTTTTTCTGTAACTTCTCAGTATGAAAATTGCCTTCCAATGTAAAGGAATCACCTTTCAATTAAAAAAATAATCAAATTGTGAGAGAAAAGGCAGGTACAATCAGATGTGCTGAGACAAACATACTGGACATTTGAGCTGGGATTTTCCTACTGGATTTAAAGCCAGAGAAGATACATACATGTCCTGGTTTTGATGCATACAGCAAGTGTGACCTTGGTTAAGTTATTTCTTCTCTACATGGTTGAGTACCCTCATCTTTATTTGTTTTTTTTTTCTTTTTTCCCCAATTAATTGTGCTTTATTTTATTCCAATCACATGACAAGATAGTTTTCAACATGCATTTTTTATAAGATTGTGGTTTCCAAATTGTTTTCTCCTTCACTTTGCTCTCTCTTCCTCAAGATGACGTGATCTGATATAAACTGTACATGTAGAATTCTATTAAACATATTGGAATAAAAGGGGATAAAGGAAATAAAAAAATCATGACAAAGAAAAAAAAATAGTTTGCTTTCATCTGTCTTCAGATTCCATAGTTCTTTTTTTAGATATTGACAGGATTTTCCTTCATAAGTATTTTGGGATTTTCTTAGATCATTTTCTTGAAGAGAAGACCTAACTTTATCAAAATCCATCTTCACACAATGTGGCTGTTACAGTGTACAGTGTCCTCTTGGTTCTGTTCACTAAGTCTTTCCAGGAATGGTTGAACCAGTTCACAACTCCACTGTCAATGAATTAGTTTTCCAATTTTCCAACATGTTCTCCAACATCTATCATTTTTGGGGGTCATATTGGCCAATCTGATAGTCATGAGGTGGTGCCTCAAAGTTGTTTAATTTCATGTATCTTTAAATGAGACAATTCTTTCATTGTGTAGACTACATGAACTCTATGGTCACTTCCATTTTTAAATCTATACTTCTGAATAATTCTTGATTTTTCTTTTATTTTGAAATTAGCAGCTGATATATAACAAATAGACATCTGTAGAAATTATGTCCTCTAAGCTACAAATGAGTCAAATTATGATTTAAACATTTCACATATTATATAACAATAATATGTCATATTTTAGTTGCTTAAGTGAAGCATTTCCTAGCTTTCGTTAATATATTAATTTATGTATTTTATTTTGATACAGCAAATCCTAACAAGCACTCAAACACTTCCTACCTCTCACACCCAGAATATGTTCTCAAAGAAAATTAAGCAAAAATCTCCCCAAAAATAATTACTATGAAATTAAAAAAAAAACTTTGTAACATTTCAGTTTACTAATTTTTAACAGAAAAGTAGCAAGCTGTGGTGAATAGAGTTTTAGCCTAGGCATCCTGAAAAGCTTGGTTTTGATCCTGCCACTGAAATGTACTGATTGCATGGACTATTAACAAGTCTTTTGTCTTCTCTGAAACTGTTTCCTCATCTCTATGTTAGGGTACATTAAGACCACTATTATTTACCAGCTGGGTCAGTTATGATGCTCAAATTCAATTCTACAAGCATTTATTAAATTATTATTGTGTATCAGGTACTGTGTAAGGGACTAGAACTACAAATACAAGAAAAAACAGAACAAGACCTCACCCTCAAAGAGAATATTCAAATAGGATCACATAAATAAAAATTTTCAAAACTTTAAAACACTCTATTATTATTAATAATTATTCATATGAAGATGGGCTGATACATGACTTGTATCAGTAATGCAATATTCACAATGCCTAAGGAAATTACAGATATGTTGATGTAATTATCCATCACAAAATACATCAGGCTTGCTATATGGGGGAATAAGCTAGAAAATTTATTAAAATACCAAAAGACTGAGTCCCCAAACCAGAAAGTGAAAGCCATCAGAGTAGTTATGAAATTGGCACAGGTAGATAAAGTAGAAAGCACCCACATTCTCAAGCCTTTAAAACAGAACAGGCTACCTCAGGCAAAGGTTCTTCTCTCCCCACTCACAGCAACCACCCAGCATCCAGGCAGCGTGCTCCCAGCAGCTCTGGCCCCTGACAGTCCTCAGCAAGAGTCCTTAGAAGAAATTCTGGCTGTCTCAAAAAGGGGTTAGCTCTTCCACTGCCGCTGCCTCTGCTGCTGCTGCCACTGTCGAAGCCACTGCTAGCCACCACAGGAAATCTAGCTTAGCTTCTTCTTCCTCTTGCTCTGCCCCTTCCTGCTACTTCAGCAAGTCCAATGGGGCACGGAAGATCTTTAAATCCCATAACCCTCACAGTACTTTTGTTCTTTTGGTACCAATGTTTATTAGTTTTCTTTGGCCAGAGTTTTGTTGACTTCTAATTTTATCTTTATTTATTTTGTTTCATTCATTGTTTATAATGTTCTTTCACCTCTGTTTATTTAACTCTACCTTATTTCTTATATGTCTTTTGGAATTTCTGATTTCTCCATAATCATCTTTCCCTCTTAGGCTATAATATTGTTTTTATATTTATGTAACTCAAGCTAGTCAATCATTCCAAAGTTTGACACATCATTCCATTTTTATGTTATAAAAAAATAATGCTTTACTTATTTTGAACTTAATTAATTTCCTTACTGGTCATCTCTTATAAAGGTAAAAACTTCCTACAACAAAAGGTTCTCTATACAATCACCCTCAGTTGTGTACTTTGTTGTGTTCAATTTTTGCCAAAGTTACTTATTTTACTTCATCAGGAAGAAATATATAGTCTTTTTGTTGTTGTAAATAGATTGCCATGGGTACTGCAGTATGCTTCCTTGATATAGGAAGGGAAGTAAGAAATATCTATTATGAGCTGTGTGCCAGATACTAAATACTGGTGGTACAAATATGTGCAAAAAGTAAGATAGCCTCAGCCTTCAATGAACTTACATTCTTGTAAGGGAGTACAATATCCAAAGGACAATTGAAAAGAGTGTGGGAAGCAGGGATGCTGTGTGTGTGAGAAATTAATTCGAATTCCAGAAAGTCAGTAACAGAGCTATCAGGAGGAGAATGACTTCCACAAAATTGACATTCCAGGAGAAACTCACAGATAAGAGAAGGGAGGGATGGACCTTATGGAGGCAGCAAAATACAAATAAAAGAGCCTTGGTTTAGTAGAACAGTTATTTTAGAAAGTTGCATTTGAATAAATTTTACTTTCCTACTGACTTCAAAATATGCTATTCTCCAAATGATGGATGGATTTTATTCTAAAAGTGTCTTTCCTTCAATTTATTTTTCTGATCTATTTTATGCTCTTTGTATGCTACAAAGAGCAAATTTATTGAATTGGGATATTTAAGTCAATGTCCAGGATTTGATACTTATTAACAAGCAGCATGGTGTAATGGGAATGCAAATTTGGAAGATCTTCCCTGCCCCTAGGCTAAAGTGCACCTGAAACATGGGGGTGGGAGGCTTGTTTTTCAGTAAATACTTTTTGATTGGCCAGTGGGTCAATAAGGTTGTTACATTCTCTGAGCCAGGAGAAGGCTATATAAGCCCTGATGTGAGGCTTTGTTTTGGGGGCTCACTTTGAGAAGTGTTCTGTGATTTGATCTATATTCTGAAAAGCCATTGTCCAGAGCCCCCCCGGCTTTGAAAAACCCAGATGTTGACTGGGTATGGATGTAATGGTTGGACAGTTTGGAAATCTGTCTACTTGATGTTTCTGTCTTGATAATTCTGCCTGTATACTTTGAGGTTCGGGGTGCTGACCTTTTCTCCTGAACAAGGTAAATAATATATGTCTGACTGATTAAAGTAAGTTTGTTAACCCATTTTGAGTTGCTTTCCTTTAACAAAGCAGATCCAAGAACCTGTATGGGCGGCAAACCCTGAGGACGTGCTTGGGGTGCTTGCTGCTACACATGGCCATGGACAAGTCATTTAGCTCCCTAAAATCTTGTTCCATTTTTTGTAAAATGTAGATAATAACACTCTCCAAAATACATTTTGTCACATTGAGATTTCTTGGTAAAACAAACAAATGAAAAACATCTGATGTTTCATCTCATACCCTAAGAACAAATTAGAAAGGAGGGGGAAATATGAGAATGGTAAATGTTGGAGAAGAAAGTTATGTTAATATTTATCATATATATTATATGTGACTATTTCTAGTGGTATTTTTGTGTAGTAACAAATACAAAGTAGAAAGGGTATTATGGTATACTGTAGGAGAGAGTATGTGATCCTCACAAAATCCTTGGCAGTTGAGTATTAATGCTCACATTTTATAGATGAGAAAACTGAGGCACATAAAGGTTAAATGTCATGTACAAAGTGATATGTAGGAAGCTAGAATTGAAATCATGTTTTCCTGAATTCAAATCTACTGTTCTAGCCACTTAGCTGCATAAAGAACTTCATGGCATATTTTATATTCCCTCCACAGGCAATACTATTTTATGTTCAGTGTTAATAAGTGGTTTTATTTTTGTTTTTCCTCATATATTATTGTCAATTCTTTTAATATTCTAACTAGAGGAAATATCAATTGTTCATTATTCATTAGCTAAAGCTATTCTGCTTATTGTTTGCAACCCAGCCCAGTATTTCACAGAATGTTAGAGCAAGAAGAGATTTTAGTCCAGATGAATAAAGTGATTCATCCAATGTCATATTGCTGATTAACTTCAAAGGTAAGACTCAAACCCACTCCTTAGGACTTCAAATATAATATTCTGAGCAACACTTAATGCTACTCTTTAGGATAATGAATTCTTAAAGGCCAAGGAATCATCATTCAAAGGGGTGTATATACCTACTACTGTTAGTAAAAAAAATGCTTGACCAGTGAGGTTAGATATTTTCTAATTTGGGTAATCATGCTTTGAAATCAAATGAAAAGGACAGAAGACCATTTCAGAGGTAATGGTTATTTGTAAACATCCCACTGCCTTAATGTGGATGATTTTTATGGTCATGGCTTTTCAAGTTTAAGCATATCAGAATTTTTCTGCTAAAATTACAGTGGTAACAGCAGTAACATTCTCCACAGTGGCCATTACTGCCAAATAATTAACCTTGACATTCATTAAGGGCCCCTGCTTTGCTTATAATATTTATAACTACTGAAGCAAACTGTTTTCTTGCTGATATAATCATTGCATTGAATAACATTATTACCCCAAATGGGAAGATATTTAGGCTGAGTTCTGGAGACTTTTTTTTCACTTTTAAGTGAAGTCATTATTAAACAGTAAAGATTGTACAGTATGAGTTCAATTCCCTCCTGACTTCAGAATCACATGGTGTACCACTTATAGAATGAAATTAAGCAAAATTACCCTTTGTTGTATATTTTAAATTTAAACAATTGTACTTTCCTTAATTTCTATTTTTATTATGGTTTCAGTAGCTAAATACAAGTGTTAAATGAAATTGTAGCCATTTGAATGGCTCCCTCATTTAAAAAACAGCAAATGGAATTTTTTTATCTAAAATTATTTGAAATGTGCACAGTAAAAATATGTGATGTTCTCTAACATTTCCCATCTGCACTGTCTTCTCTGAAGACACAAGAGCTACTTGTAGAAAAATGTACAAAACAAAGAATGAAGGAAACATATCTTCAGGATGTGATTGATTCATATTGCTAAACCAAGTCCACTTTAAAAGCACATGAAACTTTTTCTCAATAGCATGCAAAACCTCACACAAGAAAGACATTCCAAAACACTTGTCATTAATGGATATTATTTGTATACAAATTGTACTGATTTCCTTTAGCTGTGGATAGCCTAAAAGTTGTTTTCTATGACTTTGATAATATCTTCAAAATAAAAATGTTACAGAGCTTGCCTTACATAATGCTTCATAGTCAAAAAGGAATCAGGTTTTGCTGTTTTTTCGTTTAAGTCATGTCTGACTCTTCTTGACCCTATCTGATTTTCTTGGAAAAGATATGGGGGTGCTTTGTCATTTTCTTCTCTAGCTCATTTTACAGATGAGGAAATGGAAGCAAACTGCATTAAATGACTTGCCCAGGGTCGCACAGCTAGTAAGTGTCTGAGGAGCCAGGTATTATTGTAATATGTTCAATTGAATAATACAGGCTGAGAAACATGAATGGGCATACCGAAGTGATTTTCTTTCTCTTTTTTCTTCTTCTCTCTTTTTTATATTTTAGCTTACATCATTCACTCCCACAATAATTTGAGTTACAAATTTTCTCCTCAATTTTCCCTACCCACCACCCCACAACAGCATTCCCACTGAATATCCCTTCCCCCAATCTGCTCTCTCCCATATCTTCCCACATTCCTCCTTCGACATTCCAGTAGGGCGTGGTGGATCTCTATGACCCAATGCCTGTATATCTAATTTCCCAGTTACATGTAAAATATTATTTATAATATGTTTATATACATGTATGTATACATATATGTATATATTTAAACATTTGATTTTAAAGCTTTGGATTCCAGATACTTTCCTTTTCTCCCTTGTCAACCACCTTCACTGGGAAGATAAGCAATTTAATATAGGTTATAAATGAGTAATTATCCAAAACATTTCCATAGTGTATATATTGTGGAAGACTGACTATATTTCCCTCTATCCTATCCCACCCACCACTTATTCTTTCTCTAATTTGATCCTTTCCTTTTTCAAAATTCAGTGCTTCCAACTTCCTCCCGCCCCCCCAGCCTACCCTCCCTTGCATTATCTTCCCTCTCTTCCCCTTCCCCTCTACTCTCCTGTAAGGTGAGATACCCTATTTAGTGTGTATGTCATTCCCTCCCTAAGCCAATCAATGACAATAAGGTTGACTCATTCCATTTTGCCTTCCTGTTCTTCCCCTCCATTGTAACAATTTTCCCTTGCCTCTTCCATATGAGATAAGTTACCCCATTCTGTCTCTCCTCATATCCTCTCATTATATTCCTCTCTCACAACTTAATCTCAACTTTTAAGTATCATCCCTTCTTATAAAATTGGTCCTGTGCCCTCTGTTTTTGTATACCTGTAGACATATATACATACATTCACAGATGTGTTCATATGCACATATACCATCATATATAGACATATATGTATGTATGCATATACACATATATGCATATATACATACATAGACACATATAAACATTTCTATTCCCTTCAACTATTCTCATACTGAGAAAAGTTTCACAAGTTACAATTATCATTTTTCCATGTAAGAATATAAGTAGATCATCTTTGATAAGTTCCCTGTTTACCTTCTCAAGCTTCTCTTGCTTCTTGTATCTGAATGTCAAATTTTCTATCCAACTCTTTTTTTTAATCCAGAATACTTGAAAGTAGGGTGGCAGTCAATAGAGCATGATCCCTGGAGTCAGGAGGACCTCAGTTCAAATCTGGCCTCAGACACTTGACACACTTACAAGCCAAGTGACTTTGGGCAAGCCACTTAACCCTAATTGCCCACCAAAAAAAAGCAAGAAAGCTTTAAAATCCTCTATCCCACTGAATGAACATATTTTCCCCTGGAACGTGATGCTCAGTTTTGCTGGGTAGGTGATTCTTGGTTTTAATCCCAACTCCTTTGACCTCTCGAATATCATATTCCAAGCCATTTTATCCCTCAATTTAGAAGCTGACATGTCCTGAGTTATCCTCATAATGTTTCCACAATATTGAACTTGTTTCTTCCTGGCTGCTAGTAATATTTTCTCCTTGATCTGGGAACTCCAAAACCTGGCTATAATATCCCTATGAGTTTTATTTTGGGGATATTTTTCAGGAGGTAATTTGTGGACTCTTTCAAACTCTATTTTGTTCTCTTGTTCTAAAGCATCAGGGCAATTTTTCTTGAGAATTTCTTGAAGGATGATTTCTAGTTTTTCTAGATCAAAATTTCTAGATTTTGATTGTGGCTTTCAAGTAGTCTAATAAATTTTAAATTGTCTCTGTTGGAACTATTTTCCAAGTCAGTGGTTTTTTCCAATGAGATATTTCACATTGCCTGCTATTTTTTTTTTCATTTTCTTGGATCTGTTCAACAGTATCTTGATTTCTCATATTGTCCCTAGCTTCCATGTGATCCATTCTAATTCTGAAGGAATGATTGTCTTCAGTGAGCTTTTGAGATTCTTTTTTCCATCTGGCAAATTCAACTTTTTAAGGCATTCTTCTTTTTGAGCCTCTTTTGCCATTGGAGTTTTTCTATTTTATAAGGTTTTATTTTCTTCAGTCAGGTTGTTGGCTCTCATTTCAAAATTTTCTTCCATTGTTCTCATTTCTCTTCCCAATTTTTCATCCACTTCTCTTATTTGATTTTTTAAATCCTTTTAAAAGCTCCTCTATGGCTCATATTTTTTCTTGGAAGCCTTTGTTGCAGGAGTTCTGACTTTGTTGTCTTCCTCAAGTTCCATACTTTGATCCATTTTGTCCCCAAGATAAAAGTGTAACATTGAGTTGCTCTGTTTGCTTTGCTTCCTTTGTCTCCTCATGTTGCCACTCTATTACTTGACATTTGTGCTTTTTGCCACAATGAAACTCTGCTACCACACAGGGAAGATTTGTCACAAATGCTGGGGTTTTCTCAGGTGCTGAAGGTATTAGTTGGGTGCCCTCTCTGAAGCCTCCATATACTCTGGCAATCTGGTCATGCACCCCAGGACCTGTACCTTAGACAGCAATCCACATCCAAGCGGTTAAAACAAGAGCTATTACTCCTCAGACTGTTCCCTTTGTCTCCACACAATCTTCAGACCAGGAGCTGAAACTGCCACTTGGCAGTGGCTGCATAGCCATGTTGCCTCAGCTGCTTCTCACCTGGGGGGCAAAGGCTGGATCACACTTCAAATTCTCAGGTCCCAAATTCCATACTTCATTAACCTCTTGCTTTCTCCTTGGCATCTCTGGGTTGATAATTCTGGAAACCACCACAGCTGCTGGTGATCTGAAGTCCCTCCAGCCTGCAGCTAGCAAGGCTGACCTGGGGTTAAGACCTCTGGCTTGCATGGGGTTGGTGTAGCTCCCAGAGTCCTGCTCTGGCCACTCGCTGCTGGCCTGCCAGGCTGTCCTCAGTGGTACATTAGCTTTTCTGTGTCATTTTGTGGGTTCTGCAGCTCCAAAAATTGTCTAGAATATTTTTTTAATGAATCAGGGGAGATGGGAGCCAGAGCTGCAAGGAAGTCTTGTTTCTACTCTGCGATCTAGTGATTTTCTTTCTCAATCTGTATTCTGCTTGCTGAAAGCTCCAACAATTCTGTGTGTGTGTGTTTTCATGACTACAATATAAAAAAAAAATAAAACAGAATTCATTTGGCATGTTTTTGGCTAAATTTTAATTTCATTTGGTAATTCAGTTGTGCCTATTTATTCATTTGTATAATTATTAATTAAGCATATATGATAATCAAAGCTGTGTAGTTAGGTGGTTCAATGAATAGGATACCAGGGCTGAAACCAGCAATATTCATTTTCCTCAATTCAAATTTGGCCTTAGGAATTTACTTGCTGTGTGACCCTAGGCAAGTCACTTAACCATGTTTTCATTAGTTCCTAGTCTGTCAAGTGAAGGGAAATCACTCCATTTTCTTTGCCAACATAACTCCTTTCAGGTGGTCAAGCATCAGACACAACTGAAAAATTATTGAACAACAACAACAACATGATCAAAGCAGTACATTATGCACTGTAGATATCAGACAAAAGTTCCAAATTTTCTACTTTTCATGGATTTACATTCTACTGAATACAACATTGAATACAACATGTACATAGATAACTAATTATAAAGGATTCTAACAGCAGGAAGAGGAATGATAGTTCAGGAAATCACTGATGTTTTATGGAAGAGGTGACATCTTAGTTGAGCCTTGAAGCAAGATCAAGAGTCTCAAGTGCTTGTAATGAGAGAATCAATTCCAGGAATGGGCAATGACCTTTAGAATGCATGGAGACAAGAAATAAAGGTTTCAGTTAAGGAAATGCTAATAGTATAGCTTGGCTGCAACAAACTAATGTGTGAAATAGGTCCAGCAAACAGTAGGGAACTGGCTTATATAGGATATTAAGTGTCAGACTTAGGTGTCTGTTCATTATCTTCCTAAATTTTGTGTCAATGAAATTCCATAGCCAAGGCTTTCACTAATTAAAGATATTGCACATTCCTCAGTCACTAAATGGTCAAAAGTTTTGAACAGTTACCAGAAAAGAAGGCTATCAATAACCATATAAAAGTTCTGAATTTAGTACTAATAAAAGAAATGCAAAATTAAACAACCCTCTTGTATTGCCCCATGGGATCAGAGATGTAAAACCAGAATGTGCCTTAAAACTCATAGCTCTAAACCCCTCACATGACAGATGAGAAAACTGACCTAAAGGTGACCTCATTTTGATAAACTTACCAAAGATAAAAAATATTGAAAAAAGAATGGGGTTGAGGAATATCTATGAAAACTGGCACTGCTAATTGTTGCAAACATTCTGGGCAATATTTTGAAATTATGAAACAAAAATACTAACCAATTTATGGTTTCATTAAGTTATTTTACCATTGAATTTTTACCCTAATCCAGTCAGTGAAAGAAAAAAAAACTACATACATATACATATACATATACATATATATATATATATATATATATATATATATAAACAAACAAACATTTAATAATGTTGCATGTGATCTGAGGTGATTATACAAACTTCCACTTCAACTGGAACATTTGGTCCCCAAACTCTAGGGGAAGCTCTGTAAGGGAGGAGAATTTCTATTGCTATAGATTTAAAACCCCCATTAGTATCTCTTCCATATTTTTTCAGTTAATAACCAAATATTCAGCCAAACCTAATTAGGTATTAGAAAAAAGGTTATTAACTAAGGTGGTGTAATTGGTAGAAAACATAACCTCTAAAAGTCTATGAAACTCTCTTACCAGTAAACACAGCATCCATAAGGAAGTGAGATCAAACATAGAAAACATACATAAATAATGGTGCTATTTAGAAGACCTCTTGCTGGAGTTCTCCAAATTTTCTACTTAAATACAGTGAAACCTTTTAATAGTCTCTTTCTTATAGAGATATCAATCTTCATTCAATTTGTTTCTGTCTCCCAATGAAAAAAAAATAGTATCCCTTGGTTCAGGGACATTGCTAGGATGTCGTTGGAATAATGGGAAGTCCTTACACCTGAAGATCACAAGGTTCTCTTCCAGTAAAGGAAGGAGTCATGATATGGTGAGAATTAATTATATTGGGAAGTTCATTAAGCTAAATGACACTATAGATCAATTTTTAAAATTAAGGATAGCCACAAGGATAGACCCTTTCTTTTTTCCATTTTTTAATTTATTTTTAACACATTCATTTCCACAAGATTTTGAGTTACAAATTTCTCCCTTTCTTTCCCCTAACCCCACCTCAAGATAATGAGCCTACTGAATACCTGTTCCCCCAATATGTTCTCTCTGATATCCTCCCCACCTCCCACAAACTTTCTAGTAAGGAAAGATGGATTTCTTTACTCCAGTGCTGGTATATCTTATTTCCCCGTTGTATTAAAAAACAAAACCAAAAAAATTTTTTTTTAATATTTGTTTTTAAAACTTTGATTTCCAGATTCTCTCCCTTCCTCCATCCCACCCACCCTCACTGGGAAGACAAGCAATTCAATAGAGGTTATACATGTGTAGTTTCACAAAATGTTTCCACAGTAGTTATATTGTGAAAGACTAACTATATTTCCCTCCACCATTTCCTGCCCCCCACTTATTTTATTTTCTACTTTGATGCTGTCCTTTTTCAAAAGTATTTGTATCTAACTACCCTCTCTCCCAATCTTCCCTCCCTTTTATCATCCCCACTCTCATCCCTTTTCCACCTACTTTCCTGTAGGGTAAGGTACCCAATTGAGTGCATATGTTATTCCCTCCTTAAGCCAAATTCAATGAGAATAATATTGACCCATTCCCTTTCACTTTTCTGCTATTCCACTTCATTGTAAAAGTTTTCTCTTACCTCTTTTATATAATATAATTTACGCTATTCTATCTCTCCCTTTTTCCTTCTCCCAATATGTTCCTCTCACACCTCTTAATTTCATATTTTAGATGTCATCCCTTCCTATTCAACTAATCCTGTGCCCTCTGTCTATGTATGCATGTACACACATATACACACACTCACGTATATATTTATATACACATACACCCCCCAATACATACATATATATGTACGTCTACACACACACACACACACACACACACAGACATAGATATTCTCTCCAACTTTCCTCATACTGAGAAAAGTCTCATGAGTTACAATTATCTTTTTTTTTTCAGGTAGTCATATAAATAGTTCAACTTTAATTTCCTTATGATTTACTTTTCCTGTTTACATTTTCATGCTTCTCTTGCTTCTTGTATTTGAAAGTCAAATTTTCTATTAAGCTCTGTTTATTTTTTTTTATCAAGAATGCTTGAAACTCCTCTATTTCATTGAATGACCACATTTTCCCCTGAAGTATTATATTCGCTTTTGGTGGGTAGGTGATTCTTGGTTTTAATCCTAGCCCCTTTAGGCTCTGGAATATCATATTCCAAGCCCTTTGATCCCTTAATATAGAAACTACTAAATCTTGTGTTAGCCTGATTGTGTTTCCACAATACTTGAAGTGTTTCTTCCTGGCTATTTGTAATATTTTCTCCTTGACCTGGGAACTCTGGAATTTGGCTATGATATTCCTAGAAGTTTATATTTTGGGATATTTTTCATAGGTGATGGGTGAATACTTTCAATTTCTATTTTGTGCTCTAGTTCCAGAAGATCAGGACAATATATCTTGAGAATTTCTTGAAGGATTATTTCTAGGTTCTTTTTTTGACCATGGCTTTATGGTAGTCCAATACTTTTTAAAATATCTCTCCTGGATCTATTTTCCAGTGCAGTGGTTTTTCCAATGTAATATTTCACATTGCCTTCCATTTTTATCATTTGGTTGTATCAGTTTTACATCATCTAGGTTTCTTATAAAGTGATTAGCTTCCCTTTTCTCCACTCATCAAATTTTCAATCTTTGATCTTCAAAATTTTGAAGGCATTATTCTCTTCAGTGAGTTTTTTTAAATTCCTTTTCCATCTGGCTAATTTGACTTTTTTAGGTATTCTTATCATTGGCCTTTTGAGACTCTTTTGCTTTTGAGTTACTGTATTTTAAGGTGTTATTTTCTTCAGTCAGGCTATTGACTTGCTTTTCATGACTTTGTTGCATCATTTTCATTTTTCTTCCCAATTTTTCCTCCTCCTCTCTTACTTGATTTTCAAAATCCTTCTTGAGCTCCTCCATGGCCTGCAACAAATTTATATATTTCTTGGAAGTTTTTAATGGAGTTTGGCTTTGTTGTCTTCTTCTGATTCCATGCTTTGATCCTTTTTGTCCCCCCAAATAGATTCTATAATCTGTGCTTCTTCTATTTGCTCATCTTGCCAGCCATTTACTTGACTTTTTTGTTCTTTGCCATGGTATAACTCTGCTTCTACAGTGAAGAGAACTGTGTCACAAATTTCTGGTGTTTTCACAGTTGTCAGAGCTGTTGTCAGAACTTTGAGGATTGTGCCCTCTCTACAACCACCATAAGCTCTGCCACACTGGCATTCCTCACCCCAGAACCACCACCCAAGACTGCAACACAGATCCAAGCAGGTCAGAGCAAGAGTGATTACTCCCCTGAATGGTTTCTTGGTCCCCCTAATATCTTCAGGCTAGGGGCTCTGGACCAGCCACATGGCAGCAGTTGTATCCACAGCATTTCTGCCTCCTCTGCCATCCTGGTGTCAGAGACTGGACCACACTCTTCTCTCACTTAGTTCCAACAGAGTTCCCTAATAACCTTTCACTTTCCTTTTGGCGTTTATGGGTTGGGAAATCTGGAAACTGCCACAGCTGCTGGTGATTCACTCTCCTGAGGTTTTCTCTGGCTGGTCTGGGCTGCTGTCTAAGTCTGGGTGGCCACAGTTCCTGGCAGACTGCAAGGCTGCCTTCAGTGGGAGATGTATTTCTCTCTGTCACTGTGTGGGTTCTGTAGCTCTAAAATTTATTTAGAATCATTTTTTACAGGTGTTGGAGGTGGTTGGAGCAGGAGATTAAGAAAGTTCCTGTTTTTACTCTGCCATCTTGAATACTGAGAGTCTTTCTTAAAATTATGATGGTGATAATTGGGTCTAGAAGAATGGACTTCAAGATAGATTTATGTGTTGTGTGAACTTGGATGGGAATAAATAATACCATATTTAAATTTACTAAACTTTAGTTCTCTTTATAACTCTTTTTATCATATTTTTATGCATTTAAAGCATTATTCTGAACAGGGATCCACAGATTTTGCTACATTTTAAAATGTGTATATGATACAAAAATAAATTAAAGAAACTAGGGGATCTAGAGAAAATAAGCATGTGAATCTCCTACAATATTTCTCCCTGAGTGTAATCTATTTGAATCAACAAGTAAAAGTACATAGATGGGGGTGGAGTCAGGCAAGACAGGTCAGGAGAGAATATGTTTATGAAAAAGGGATAGTAGATATTGTCATTAGGCATTGTTTTTATCACTATTATAACCCTGGATTTTTTGTTTATTTTTGTTTTCTTTTTATTTATTTGTTTTTTACTCTAATCCAACCCTTTCCCTTCCCCAGCCATAGGTTGTCAGGAGTCAAGGCCTAGTGCCTACTTTTTTTCAGGTGCCTTTAATTTGGAACCTCTGGTAATGAACTTAGATCTGTCATTCTTCAGAGACTGTGCTCTGCAGAGAAGAGATAGATTTGGAATGATGGCTCTGAAATACCTGAAACAATTTTGTGACTTCATATTCTTAACAAAATTAACCATTTTAAATGCCTTTTAAATTTTAAAAATATTTTAACATGAGTATAAAAGATGAAAGCACCCTATTTGTGGTATCATTTTTGCTGAAACAGTGATGCCTACTTGATAAAAAATGCTTTATTATCTATTGTCTGTAGAATCTGATTTATATTAGTAACTGCTATAGTAGCCTTGGCTATATGATCTATGAAAGTCAATTAGTGCTCTCACAGAAATTGAAAATATTGGAGCTATATACTATTCTTTTTCTGTATCTGTCTTTATCTGCTTGTTTATATCTCTGTGTCTCTACACTCTCCGTGTCTTCTGCTTCTGTCCCTATCACTCTGTCTTCCCTCTGTGACTTTATCTATCTCTCTGTCTCTGTGTCTCTGTCTCTCTGTGTGTCTGTTTCTGTCTCGGTCTTTCTCTGTCTCTTTTGGTCCTTGTCTCCCTCCGTGTCTCTGGTTATTTTTTTTTTTTGTAATTTCACTCAAAGGGATTTCCCATAGCATCCTAAATCACTACTATTTGCTGCAGTATCCAACTTTTGAAGTGTTTACGTACTGAAGTAGAAAAGTCTATATCATCTGCTGATTCATTCTGGTCTAATATGTATTCTGGTTAAACATGTCACAATGTTGCCATAATTTCCCTGATGGGATGAGATCGAATCTATACTATTATTTACATTCAGATGCTGTTGCCAATAGCAACAATTTCAGAGGGTTGCCTAATATAAAATTACTTTGGAATTGTCTGTGTTTGTAAATGAATGTGTTTGGCATATGGTAATCCGTAACACTTTAATGAAAGGCTGGATCTCTCTGCAATTGGCTTTTCATTTTTTTCTTATCCAACTTAAATCACCAAATTTGCAACATATCAGATTTTATTTCTCCCAGGGATTGATATGTATTTGGATAAAATGTGGAGAAAATCACAAGTGAATTTTTGTTTTTCCTGGGGAGCTTTATGAAATTTTCCTTTTGAGAAAATCATGTTTCCTCTTCATATCCTGAGTAGTTTATACACAGCCAAAGAATGAAATCAAATGTAAGTTATAAAAATAGTATCAAGTAAGCAGTAATTTTATTTCATACTATTTTTACTTCAAACAGTTAAGAATCAATAGCTTTTCAGATCTCACAGATTTTACTTTCTACTTGTGTGATCTAACTGAAAAAATCCTTTACCAAATTTCCAATGAACATCAAATATTTAAAAGAATGGACTCTTCTAGTCTTGAGACCTCAAAATTCAAAGTAGTGTATAGATGTTTTAAATAGATATCTTATTCTGAAATCATATATCACCTATGAGAGTCATACAAAATATTAAATGATTCCCACCTCTCACTGCGCTGGGAAAAGTGGTATTAATATATCAATGACGTAAAATTGCATTTAAAACCTCAACAGAAAAAAAAATTAAAAACTTTAGAGGAATTATATTAAAAACTGTCAGAATCATAATGAATGAAGGAATGGAATGGCATTTTTGATGAATGGTAAGGATGAGGTTTTCAAGAATTTATAATATATACAACTTCTCTGAATGTCCCTCTGAAATAAAATTATTGTGTAAGTGTAAGGTTATTTAAAGTTTGAACTCTGATTATTTTTATATGTAATTTTCCAAGTTTTTATTTTTGTATATTCTCTTTTTCAACTATTCTAATAAGGGCTTACGTTGTCAGGTTGTAACATTCGATAGAGTACGTAGATTGGGAATCAGGAAGATCTGGGTTAAAATTCCTTAGATTCATAAGAAAGAAGAACCGCGGGGTGGAGCCAAGATGGCGGAGTAGAAGCAGGAAATTCTGTGACCTCCTGTATCAGCAATGCTATATTCACAATGCCTATGGAAATTACAGATATGCTGATGTAATTATCCTTCACAAAATACATCAGGCTTGCTATATGGGGAAATAAGCTAGAAAATTTATTAAAATACCTAATTGAGTCCCAAAACCAGAAAGTGAAAGCCATCAGAGTAGTTATGAAAATGGCACAGGTAGATTAAGTAGAAAGCACCCACATTCTCAAGCCTTTAAAACAGAACAGGCTACCTCAGGCAAAGGTCCTACTCTCCCCACTCACAGCAACCACCCAGCGTCCAGGAAGCGCGCTCCCAGCAGCTCCGGCCCCTGGCAGTATTCAGCAGGAGTCCTTAGCAGAAATTCTGGGTGACTCAAAAAGGGCTTTGAGATGCCACTGCCTCTGCTGCTGCTGCTGTCGCCGTCGCTGCCACTGCTAGCCACAGCAGGAACTCTAGCTTGGCTTCCATTTCCTCTTGCGCCACCCCTTCCTGCTACTTCAGCAAGTCCAATGGGGCATGGAAGATCCTTAAATCCCATAACCCTTATACCTCCCTCCACAACAACCTCAAATACCTATAAAATATGACTCTAAACAAATTTTAGAGCTACAGAACCCACAAAATGACAGAGAGAAACATATCTACTGCTGAAGGCAGCCTGGCAGGCTGACAGGAAGGGTTCATCATAGAGTGCTGGGAGCTGAGCTCAGTCCCACATGAGCTATGTGGTTTTGGCCCCAGGGAGGCAGCAGCAATCAGAGACTTCAGGAGAGTGAATCACCAGGAGCTGTAGTAGTTTCCAGATTTTCAAGACAAAAACACCAAAAAGAAAGTAAAAGGTCAGTCAAAACTCTGTTGAAAAGAAAGGGCGTGGTCTGGCCTCTGCCCCTGGAGCAAGAGGTAGCAGAAGCACAGAGGCTGAGGCTATAGCATCTTATGCATTGGTGTCTCAGGTGCTCCTGGCCTACAGATCATAGCCGGGGCAAGCAACTATTCAGAGGGGAATCACTCTGGCTTTGACCTACTTGTATCTGGATTACTTTCTTGGGTGGTGGTCCTGAGGCGAGAAATGCCAATTTGCCAGTGTGGTGTTTATAGTGAGGTGCCCTTCTCAGACCTCGGGGGACAACATTTGTGAAAGCCCTAAGGATTGGGGACAAAGCTCTCCTCTCTGGAAGCAGAGTTCTACCTTGGCAAAAATCTCAAAAGTCAAGTAATTGACCGGCAATATGAACAAGCAGAAGAAGCACAAACAGAACACAGAATACTTTTATGGAGACAAAAAGGAAAAAAAGCATGGAATAGGAAGAAGACCAAGTCAGAACTCCTGCATCAAAAGCTTCCAAAAATATGAACTGGTTATAGGCCATTGAGGATCTCAAGAAGGATTTTGAAAATCAAGTAAGAGAAGTGGGGGAAAAACTGGGACAAGAAAGGAAAATGATGCAAGAAAATCATGAAAAGAAAGTCACTAAAATGACTGAAGAAAATAACAACTTAAAAAAAAAAGACTAACTCAAAAGACAAAAGAGGCCCAAAAATACAATGATGAGAAGAATGCCTTAAAAACCTGAATTTCAAAAACTCACTGAAGAGAATAATTCCTTCAAAATTAGATTGGAGCAAATAGAAACTAATGACATTATGAAAAATCAATATGCTATAAAACATTCCAAAGAAATGAAAAAAATAGAAGGCAATGTGAAATATTTCATTGGAAAAACCACTAACCTGGAAAATAGATCCAGGAGAGATTATTTTTTTGTAGTTTACATTTTTTTTTATTTTTTTAGTTTACATCATTCATTTCCACAAGATTTTGAGTTACAAATTTTCTCCCCGTTTTTCCCCTACCCACCACCACAAAAAAGCAATCCCACTGAATATACCCTCCCCCAGTCTTGTCTCTCCCATATCTTCCCCCATACCCCTCCGAATTTCCAGTAGGGCATGTTGGATATCTATGCAACAGTGCCTGTGTATCTTATTTCCCAGTTACATGTAAAACACCACCACCACCAATAATAATAATAATAACATATTTTTAAACATTTTATTTTAAACTTTTGGATTCCAGATTCTTTCCCTACCTCCCTCATCACCCACCCTTACTGGGAAGATAAGCAATCAATATATGTTGTATATGTGTAGCTATGAAAAACATTTCCATAGTAGATATATTGTGAAAGACTGACTATATTTCCCTCCATCCCATCCCACACCACTTGTTCTATTCTCTACTTTGATCCTGTCCCTTTTCAAAAGTGGGGCTTCTAATTTCCCTCCCAGGCCCAGACTGCCATCCCTTCCATCATACCCCCTCCCATTCCCTTCCCCCTTACTCATCTGTAGGGTGAGATACCCTATTTAGTGTGTATGTCTTTCCCTCCCTAACCCAAATTCATTGAGAATAAAGTTGACTCATTGCCTTTTTCCTTCATGTTCTTACCCTCTATTATAACAGTTTTTCCCTTGGCTCTTCTATTTGAGATAATTTACCCCATTCTATCTCTCCCCATCTCCTCTCATTATATTCCACTCTCACCTCTTAATTTCACCTTTTAAGTATTATCGCTTACTATTTAACTGGTCCTGTACCCTCTATCTACTCTATCTATGTATACCTATACACAAATATACACATAATCACATATATCCTCCTATATAGACACACATACACACATTTCTATTCTCTTCAATTATTCTCATATTGATAAATGTTTCATAAGTTAAAATTATTGTTTTTCCCTGAACTAATGTAAGTAGTTCAACTTTGAGAAGTTCCTTATGATTTCTTTTCCCTGTTAACCTTCTCATGCTTTTCTTGCTTCTTGTATCTGAATGTTAAATTTTCTATTCAACTCTGGTTTTTTCATCAAGAATGCTTGAAAGTCCTCTATTCATTTGAATGACCATATTTTCCGCTGAAACATGATGCTCAGTTTTGTTTGGTACCTGATTATTGGTTTTAATCCCAACTCCTTTGACCTCCAGAATATCATATTCCAATCCCTTTTATTCCTCAGTGTAGAAGCTGCCAGGTACTCTCTTATACTAATTGTATTTCCACAGTATTCAAATTGTTTCTCCCTGGCTTCTTGTAATATTTTCTCCTTGATCTGGGAACTCTGGAAACTGGCTATAATATTCGTATGAGTTTTCTTTTTGGGAACTTTTTCAAGAAGTGATCGGTGGGTTTTTTCAACCTCTATTTTGCCCTCTAGTATTAAAACATCAGGTCAATTTTTGTTAGAATTTCTTGAAGGATGATTTCTAGGTTCTTTTTTTGATCATGGCTTTCAGGTAGTCCAACAATTTTTAAATTATCTCTCTTGGATCTATTTTCCAGGTCAGTGTTTTTTTTTAAATGAGATATTTCACATTGCCTTCTATTTTTTCATTTGTTTGGATCTGTTTAATAGTATCTTTATTTCTAACAAAATCACTAGCTTTCATTTGCTCAAATCTAATTCCGAAGGAATGATTCTCTTCAGGGAGCTTTTGAGATTCTTTTTCCTTCTGGAAAATTAGGCTTTTTAAGGCATTCTTCTCCTTATTTGCTTTTTGAGCCTGTTTTGCCATTTGAGTTAGTTTTTTTTTTTTTTTTTTGCTGAAATGCTTTTACTCTTTGTTACAAGAAATGGTTTGCTGGGCAGGAGACAGAATTGCTCATTAGTAAAGGGGATATAAAAACAAAAGATCCTTCATTTTTTAAGGTGCTTGGGCACATGGCAATTACTGTCAACTTAGCTTAATGATTGGCAGGGTGGCCGAGGAGCGTAGCCACAGAATGGAAGCTGTTCTGTGAGACTCTATTCCTTGTCTTAGCCAATAGGGCTGAGTCTCCAAGGCAGACTCTGTGGGGACTGTGCTACTGACTCAGCAGGTGCTTGTATGGCTCACCGATTTACTGAGGAAGGAAAGCCATAGTGGATATGCTGAGAAGGGAGATAACCAGCGTGGGCCATGTTTCTGCTTATGGAGAAGGGCTTGATGGCAGATGAGGAGAGATTTTCTTTTTCAAATTAGAAGGCTGCATTTATTTAGTTAGGATGAAGAGGGTAGTAGGGAGGAACATCAGAGACAAGCATAAACAAATGTTGAATGTGTCCAGCACAGCAAAGACATGGCCTCTTTTCAGAAAATATTTGCCCCAAGGGAAACAGAGATGTGAACCTCTAGTGGGCTCGCAGGACTGTGGTGAACTGGACCTAAACACAGGCATCTCAGGGTTTGGCAAACAAAGAAGTATTCCCACTCTGGTTTCAGTCGCTGAGGTCCCAGCACGGCCCTAGCAGGGAGCACAGGGAATCGAGCAGGCCTAGCAGGGGCAGCAGGCGCACCGCTACAGGCCTCAGCAGGCCCTACACAGGAAACCCATTGAGGGGAGGGGGATGACTTCAAATGCCAGTGTCAGATGGACTGTCCCAAGCTGAGCAGACCACCATGGGGGCTTCGGCCCCTCTTTTCCCATTTACCAAAGAAGACCACCCAGCAGAACCGAGGTGGAGTTTGCCAAGGGGCTGCTCCAGCCAGGTCAGAGAGGCACAGGGGGTTTTCTGGGACCATGTGAGGCAAGTCTACAGCCCTTTGGACATGCCCCTAAACATAATGCTTTTAATAATGGCATGATTCACTTGTTCAAGGGACAGGAAAGTTTAGAGGAACTTGGAAGTCTGGGGATTTCATGGGAGTCCAGGAAGCCTCAGGACTGGGATCGGAAAGGTGGTCATCAGAGAACAAGGGCTAAGCCTACAAAGAGGAGGGGAATCAGTATGGCCCGCTCCCTGTGCTGGTGCCCAGGTAGGAATACAGCTGTCTATCCTCCCATTCTACTGAACAAGGAACACGACAAATGAACACATGTCACAGGAGCCATCCCGTACAGACGGACTTCCTCCATAACCACTCTGCATGCTCAGACAGTAGCCTACTACCCTAGAAGATGCTGGTGGAAGTGGTGAGATGCCTTCCAATGTAGATCTCCAACCCAGTGGTGAAGAAGTGAGAAAGCAGCAGGGACAGGAGGAAAACCTTCAGAAACTCTGCCGAGAAGATGCTCCCTTTCTTTATGACACTCATATTTCTCATGCTGAGCATGGCTGAGCACTTTGGGTGCTTAAAAAGAACTCCTTTGGGGGGATGTTTTTAGGCCAGCTGGACAGCCCCAAATCAGGTCTGAGTTCTTCAGGAAGCTCTCCACTTCTTTCTGTCTTTCCAAATAATCTTCTTCAGACTGGGAGCTGTTCTTCTTTCCAATGCTGTGAGTATCCATTTCAGAAGTTCTGTTAATATCTTGGGGTGTCTGTGAATGAGGTGAGCTGTCACAGTGAGAACTCTTGGAGCTGTTCTGTCTGGACTCATGCTGAGCATCCAGAAGGATGTTCTCCATGTCCCCATTATAGGCTGAGATCAAAGTTTGCACTGTGGCTGTTGCCATTACTGCTGAAGTGCAGCTCCACCCAAGAACCCTGCAGGTTCTCCTTGGGCAGGGACTGCCTGCTCTGTGTCATGGTCTGGCCTGGCCAGGAAGGGCCTTGGGGGTGGCTGCAGACTGCAGGGAGCACGCCGGATCACATGGCCGCTGCTGCCTGGGCTGTTGCTGCAGCAGCTGCTGCTGGCCCACAGTGACATCGGATGGGGCATTAGTCTATTTTTTAAGGTATTATTTTCTTCAGTCAGGTTTTTGACTCTCATTTTATAATTTTCTTTCATCATTATTGTTTCTCTTCTCAATTTTTCCTCCATTTCTCTTATTTGGTTTTCAAAATCCTTCTTAGGCTCCTCTATGACCTGTAAGCAGCTTATTCTTTTCTTGGAAGCTTCTGTTGCAGGTGTTCTGACTTCACTGTCTTCCTCCTGTTCCATGCCCTGATCCTTTTTGTCCCCAAAAAAGAAGTCAAAAGTTTGATTACTCTTCTTGCCTTGCTTCCCTCATTTTCTCATGTTGCCACTCAGTTACTTGATTTTTGAGTTTTTTGCCACAGTAGAATTCTGCTACCAGAGAGGGGAGCTTTGTCCCAAATGCTGGAGTTTTCTCACCTGCTGGAGCTATTAGTTAGGTGCCTTCTCTGAAGCCTACCCAGCTTCTTGCAAACTGGTCATATAACCCAGGACCTCCACCCTAGACCTCAATCCAGATCCAAACAGGTTAAAGCATGAGCAATAACCCCTCAGACAAGTTTCTTGGTCCCCCTACAATCTGTAGGCCAGGAACTCTGAGGCAACCAAGTGGCTGTGGCTACACTCCTGCCATGCCTCATCTGCTTCTCACCCCAGGGGCAAAGGCTGACCACACTCCCCAATTCCCAGGTCCCAAAGACCACACTTCACTGACCTCTCACCTTGTCCTTAGCATCTATGGGTTGATAATTCTGGAAACCACCACAACTGCTGGTTATCGGAAGTCCCTCCAACTGGGTGGATGGTTTTGGGCACCATGAGCCTAAAACCTGTGGCTCACACTGGGCTGGGCTTGGTTCCCAGAGGGCTGTGCTGGCCGCTTCCTTCCAGCCTGCTGTGCTATCCTCAGTGGGAGGTTAGCTTCTCTGTTTAGTGGGTTCTGTAACTTCAATGTTTGTTCAGAGTCACCTTTTACATGAATTGGAGGAGGGGGAGCAGGAGTTGCGTGGACATCCTGTTTCTACTCCGCCATCTTGACTCCTAGGAATATTTTATCCAAATTCCAGAGTTTCCAGGTCAAGGAGAATATATTACAGGGAGCCAGAAAAGAACAATTTGAATTTTGTGGAAACACAATCAGGATGACAAAAGGTCTAGCAGCTTCTACATTAAGGGATTGAAGGGCTTGGAATATTATATACCAGAAGTTAAAGGATCTAGGATTAAAACCAACAATCACCTACACAGAAAAACTGAGTATAATGTTTCAGGGGAGGTTATGGTTAATCAGTGAAATAGAGGACTTTCAAGCATTCTTGATGAAGAAAATAGAGTTGAATAGCAAATTTGGCTTTCAAATACCAGAAGCAAGAGAAGAATGAGAAGGTAAACAGGGAAAAGAAATCATAAAGAACTTATTAAAATTGAACTATTTACATTCCTACATAGAGACATATATATATATATACACATATAAATACATACATAGGTTTATATAAGAGGTTATATGTGTTTATAAATACATAAGTGTGTGTATTTATGTGTACATGTATATATAGACAGAGGGCATAGGATCAGTTGAATAGGAAGGGATAATATCTAAAAAATAAAATTAAGATCTGAGAGAGGAATATAATGAGAAGACATAGGAAGAGAAAAAATAGGGTAAATTATCTCATATAAAAGAGGTAAGAGAAAAATGTTACAAGGGAGGTCAAGAGCAGGAAGGCAAAAGGTCAATGTTACTCTCATTGAATTTGACTTAAGGAGGGCATAACATACATGTCAAATTGGATATATTTCCTTATAGGAAAGTATGGGGAAGAGGATAAGAAGAGGGATGATAGAAGGGAGGGCAGAATGAGGGAGAGGGTAGTTAGAAGTGGAAAATTTTGAAAAGGGACAGGGTCAAAGTAGAAAATAGAATAACTATCGAGTGGGATAGGATTGAGGGAAAAATAGTCAATCTTTTACAATATATCAACTATGGCAATGTTTTGCATAACTACACATGTCTAAACTATATTGAATTACTTTTCCTCCCAGTTGGGGTAGGTGACAAGGGAAGAAGGGAAAGAATCTGGAAGTCAAAGTTTTAACATCAAATGTTTAAAAAATTGCATATGTATACACACACACACACATACACACACACACACATATATATATATATACACACACACATACATGCAACTGGGAAATAAGATATACAGGCACTGGGGTATAGAAATCCATCTTGCCCTACTAGAAAGTGAGAGCGGGCATGGTGGAGGATACGAGAGACAAGATTGGGGGAAGGGGTATTCAGTAGGATCTATCTTTTGCAGTAGTGGATAGGGGAAATATGGGGAGAAAATTTGTAACTCAAAATCTTATGGAAATGAATGTTGAAAACTAAAAATAAGCAAAATTAAAAAAAAAAACCTTAGATTCCTTTTATGAATATATTTATATGCACAGATGTATACATATATACACAATATGCGTGTATAAGTGAACATATTTGCATATGTATGTACATATGTTGTAAACTTTACATACATTGTATGTTCACTTCTATTCAGAGTCTCAGACAAATCTCTGATTTATTACATGGGTTATATATGGGTAAATAAACGTGCCTATCTGTTAGACAAAGATGTAAACTAGCTCCATCTTTTGCACGTTTGATGTTTTCTCTAGCTCTGTGTAGGTTTGCATATCGAAGCTTGTATCAATATCAAGCATAATGTCTGTAGACCATCTGTATGACAGCAAGGAATGAGTCCAATATTCTGTGCTTTTATGGGATAGTAAACCTTCATCGAAAGCATTATACTCAATTTTCACCTTCCCAACCCTCACTTTGGACCTTCCAGCATGTTCCTTTACCTGTCTTGAATGTGCTAAATCCTTTTAGGAATCTCATTACGATATACAAATATGAACATAGATACACAATTGGTCCATCTTTCGCTTCCTATACTGAGGGTGCAAGTTCACCACTTAGCAATCTGGATAATGGAATATGATCATAAGAAACTGATCGACTTTCTCACCTAGTTTTATCAAACACAAACCATGTTATAGTGATGTCCAGGTGGATAGATATTTCTATACTTGTTTAGTTGAATCTCATTGTGATAGAGTCCATGAATTCATAATATGGATGTCTGGGGTCAATATCATACCCCATAAAAGAGCAAAATCAATTGGTTCACTCAAGGCTAGAAATTAGCTTAGGACATTCTAACCCTAATGGACTAAATAGCAGCATACATCTTTGGATCAGAAGAGCTAAACATGCATTAGCACAGCTCTTTTAGATCTCAAGTTTATTACAGCACTAGGGCCTTATCACTTAACAATGACTCCAATTTTATCATCGTTAGCTCTTCAGGTTGAGAAGCCTATTTCTTTTCATGTCTCTTGTTCATTTTCATTTACTAACAAATGTAGCCACAGCTTGGGATGTTAACGGAAGAGATGACTAATGAAAGCTAAATAATCATAAAAGGAAAATTCCCGTGAACTGGGTAAACAGAAGAATTACAAATGTGATGAATAGGAATAAGATGCTGCAGAAATTGATATTACCAAGCATATCATTTCAGACACATTTCAATACTCATAACAATTACCAAGAATCAGCAACATTGCACAGCTAATCAACTGCATCTGTTCATCTTCACAGCTGTTAAATAGTTGGAAAAAAAATGTCAAAAAGATTTCCATTCTCATTCCAACTCTGTTCCAGTCCTTGTGATTGTAATGAATACTTATTCTGGGATGAGGAATATGGTACAGTGTCATGGAGGAAATTTAAGGCAAGGATTGTTGGAATGCCTGTGAAGTAAAGCCTTAAAGAGAAAGGCTTGAGGGACAATAATTTGATATAGAACTTTCCATAATTTTGAGCTTATAAAATTTCATGTTCAAGAAAGCACATTTGTAGTCATGGGAGCTC
Source organism: Petaurus breviceps papuanus (assembly GCF_028583685.1). Classification (NCBI taxonomy): domain Eukaryota; kingdom Metazoa; phylum Chordata; class Mammalia; order Diprotodontia; family Petauridae; genus Petaurus; species Petaurus breviceps. The sequence continues at coordinate 6,309,547 of NW_027185761.1, read as the reverse complement.
AATTAGAGGCCTAACTTTGCCGATTATTAGATTCTTACCATAACTACTTTACTTAACTTCTCTGAATCTGTCTCCTCATCTCCTCATCTGTAAAATGGTGGGAACAATCATATTTATAATATAGAACAAAGAGGCCTATTGTGAATAAATTATGCTAGTACAACATCAATTATTATTATTATTATTATTTTGTATAGTATAACTTCTGGACATTCTGATACCTGCATTGTATTCACAGCATTTTAAAGCTCTTTCTAGGCTTTACCCGGAAAAAGTCTCTTGCAAAAAGGGTTTATCTTTTTTGAAGGACACATGGGGAAAGATGAAAAGGAAAAGAAGACATGGATACTTTTAATATTTACCAATAAAAGGAGTAAATGTGTCCATGAAATTATCAGATATTTACATTATTACACATTTAAAACTTCAACTATATATAATATAGGTTCTTTTCTTAAATTGTATATCTAATTTTATTTTATATGAATTCAGTGTAGATATAGTATCTATTCTCCTTTGGATTTTGTTGTTCTGCCATTTCTGACTCTTTATGACTCCATTTGTGGTTTTCTTGGCAAAGACACTGGAATCATTTGCCATTTATCCTCCAGCTCATTTTACAGATGAGTAAACTGATCCAAATAGGAATAACTAACTTGCCCAGAGTCATACAGTTAGTATCAGGTCAGATTTTAACTCAGATTAAGAAATCTTACTCTAGGTTCAGAACTCAATACATTCAGCCACCAAGCTCCTCCCTTTTGAATTTACTAACAGGAAATAGAGGTGTGTCACATTCTGACATGTCTGATACTTAGAGACAGTATATGAAAATATGATTTTTGTCATCACCTCAATTTAAGTTGAGTGACATGGAAGAAAAACACTAATGTGATAAACTTTCAAATTCTATTTTCCTCTTCAGTCTTTTTGTTAAAAATAATTCAGCATGATTTTTGTTTCACATCTCATATCAACACTTTTTAATTATCCTCACATTTTTCATACAGGCCCATCAGCTACAATCAGTAGCTTGGGCAATGGAATATGTCTTTGTTTTGATTTAAAAATACCACTTTCCTTTCCACTCAAATCCTGTATAGGGTATCTGATGGGCACATTGGAAGGGATGTCAGAGAAATAAACACTAGGAAAAGAAACAGGATTCTTAACATACCTCATGACATGCTTTGCATTCATTTATTGTTTGTTTGTTAGCCTATCTATCTATTTATATTCTGTTCTATCCTTAGTATTTCTCCCTCATATTTACCTTCTCATTCTTCTTTTCAGTCTTGTTCTAAATGTGAAAAGTTTTATTCTTCTCTGGATATTTCATAAGGAATGCTGGGAAATACTCTTTTGTAAAATGTTCATTTTCCACTTATAAGATTATATTAAGTATTGCTGCATAGATTATTCTAGTTTGTGATTCTACACCCTTTGTTTACAAAATTTAATATTGTAACAACTCTGCCACTCCCATCCCTGCTTCACTCTATCATGGTGGTAACTGCTAAATCTTGTTTGATTCTGACTTTGGTTGCATGCTATTTGAATTTTTCTTTCTGGTTGCTTCCAATATTTTCTCCAAGATTTGAGAGGTCTGTATTGTGGCTACCTTATTTTTTATAGTGTTCATTTTAGAATTTCTTTCAGGATGTGACTGCAAAATATTTTCAGTTTTTACTTTGACCTCAGTAGTAAGATATCTGGAGAGGTTTTTTTTCTTTATAATTTCTTGAAATACAATTCTGAGTTTTTTCTATGAGATATTATATATATATTAAATTTCTTTCAGTCTTTAAGCATTATTGTAGCATTTCTTGATTTCTCATGGAGCTTCCACTTGCACAATCCTAATTTTTAAGTTACTTAGTTGAGTGAGCATTGTAATTCCCATTATGATTGACCAATTCTGATTTTTAAGTTTTTTTGTTCTTTATGGTATTTTTGTACTTCTTGTGCCATTTGACAAATTCTGATTTTTAAGGAATTATTTTCTCCAATTTTTGTACCTCTTTTACCAAGCTGTTGGTTTTTTTCATACTTTTCCCTAATTTTCCTTCTATCATTCATTTTATGTTTGCTTTTTTACCTCTCTTTAGGTCTAGGAATAATTGTTAGACTTGTGCCCAATCTGCATTTTTCTTTGACATTTTGCTTGAAGATGCTTTCCAGTTTTTGACTTTTTGCCCCTGTTTGTGTCTTGAGGTTTCTTCTCACCATAGTAGATTTTTATGGTATTTTTTCTGCTCATTTTTGCAACATATTTTTTGATTTTGGAATTTATGTCAGAGTTGGGTAGGGGGAAGGCAGTTGATTGGCCTGAACTTTTGAGTGTTATTTCATCCTTTCATAGCTCAATTTAGGACCTGTTAGTTTTTCTTACTTCCAAAGTATTGGAGTGTGACCTTGGGAGAGGTCTGTCACTACACTCATGTCTTCTGCTATTCTTCTTACTTTGATGGGGCTCTTGCTACTTCATGACTTTAACTACTCTTCTCTGCCCTTGAACTCTATGTTTAGGATCTTCTATAGGCCCTTCAGCATCACAGTCATCCTCATTTAGACAATTACTAACTTATCAATGCTTTTCTAAATAGTGGTGACCAGAAGTGAATATAATATTACAGGTGAAATTTGATGAGGACATAATATAATAGGCCTATCACCTCTCTATGCCTAAAATATATAGGTCTTCTTAATGGAGCCCAAGTTGGGATTGTGGGTCTAACACATCACATTGTTGATTCATATGAAATTCACACCCTTTTTTCAGAACATTTACTGGCTATGCACATTTCCCCCTTCTTGAAATTGTGAGGTTGAATTTTTACCCAAGTACATTACTTTTATATTTATACTTACTTAGTTTTATCTCATTTCTGTTCAACATGCTAGTCTATATGTTTCCTTTCAGATTCAGATTTTGTCATGTACTGGCCTGGTTTTTCATCCTAGTTTTGTCTTCTGTAGATATGATGAGATTTAAGGAACTGCTAAAAATGTTAAATCTCACAGGCCTAATATTAACAAAATTTGAAAAATACATGAACAGTGAGTCTTAGTATATAGAGAGCTAATCCTAGAGCTAAGAATATATGGGTTGAAGTTACAACTCTTTCTTAGGAACTAATTTTTGAGGGGTAGCTAGGTGGCACAGGAAATAGAGCACCTGTCCTGTAGTCATGAGGACATGAGTTTAAATCTGTCCTCACAAACCTGGCACACTTACTAGCTGTGTGACCTTGGACAAGTTACTTAACCCCAACTCCATTTCCTCCCCCGCTTCAAAAATTAAAAAAAAAAGAATGGCTATTTGTTTTAGCAAGACACTTGGCTTCTGAGGGCCTGAAGTACACTAGGTATATCTGCAAAAAAACGTTTCTCCATTAGTAGAGGGAATTTCTTCAACTTTATCTGAAGTTTCTTATCATTTTTTCCCACCAAAGTAAATACCTTTCCATAACAATCAAATACTAGTACAGTAACATGTTGGATTTTGTGCACATATGAACCAGTTGTGAGATAAGCATGGTCTACTATGAAATATAACTCAAAAAATCTTTCCCATTCTATATAAATAATATCATCCACAATACTTTGAGACCATAGATGATTCTCATTAAAAACTTAAATAGGGACAGAGCCAAGATGGAAGAACAGAAGCAGAAAATTTTCTGAGCTCCCCCATGAACTTCGTCACTCACCTATAAAAAGTGAATCTGAAAGGATTTTTTAGTGATGATTCCCAACCCAAGAAACACCCACATAAGTTTGGGCAGAGGGAGAAAGGAGTACCCTGTGGCTGTACAACCATGGTTCTCAGATCAGAGCATAGCAGAGTAAGAGTGTACCCCAGGAAGTGGATCCACCTATCCCAAGGGTGATTCACAGATATTTTCCCAACAGACAGAGAATTGGTCAGAGCTGGATAAGAGAAAGTACAGGGCACCTGGCAGCAGCTTATCCTGGAGGTATCATACTGCAGTCTGGATATCTGAAAATCACCTATGTGAACTTCCAGGAGGCAAGATGGCAGAGTAAACCCTAGCTTCTCTAATTCCCCTCCCTGATTCTGAAAACCCAGAGATTAATGCCCCAGCCAGTCTAAAATCCAGAAACAGTGGAAATAGACTCAGACTCGGGAGTCCTAGAGGAAGGGCGTGACTGAAGCTGTGCTGAGCCTGAAGTAAAGGGTGGCAGGCCTCTGTAATGCCAAGCCAAGCAAAGGCAACTTCCCAAGGTTCAAAGTACCAGCATAGGTGCTTTCCATTTTATTCAGTGACAAATTAAGAACAGAGAAGATCAAAATATGACATCATTCAAAATATAGCATTTACTAAGTGTGATTCAATAATCTCCAAGCACTACCTGAATTACACAAGTACTACCCCACCCCAGGATATTACATTCATTTAATCAATTACAAAGTCCCTGTTCTAAATACTACTCCACCCCTAGCCTGTACCTTCATTTAGCCCATCACAAAGCCCCTGTTCTCAAATGGAGATTAGTTTCCAATCATAAGTAAAGTACATTCATTTGTTCAATTATAGAACACAAAAAAGGTCAAAAGTTCCCCACCCCTGGATCAAAATTGAATCTACCCCAGAGTTACAACAAGTTTAAGCACAGCACTTAATACCCAAATGTATGTCTTTTCTTCATATTGACAAGAGGCAAGTTCTCAGCAATCTTTGTTCCTGGGGAGACAAAGCTTAGCAAGGCTACAAGATACATTGCCAGTCTCTTCATTAATTCATTCTCTGTCTGCAGAACAGTCCTAAGACCCCTGAAAACATTAGCAAAACCCCCTTCCAGGATTTCTGTAAACATACAAAAAGAAAATACTTCTTCAGGGCTTCTGAACCAACAGCAATGTTCTAAGGCTTCTGCAACAACAGCACTATCCTCACCAGTGGACAGTATTCTCTCTCTGTCTGCAGAACAGTCTCAGTAGCTCTGAACCAACAGCAAGGTTCCCAATCTTCTGCAACAACAGGACTGTCTTCACCAGTGCACAAATCTGTCAAAACAACATCAAAACAGACAGACAAAGTATCAGCAAAGCAGCCATGTCTCCTCAGTCCTCAGCAGCTCTAGGTGGCAGCTCTCAAAAGTCCTGGGCAATTCAAAGTGGCCCTCAGCAATCCTCTCAGTCTCTCTCTGCCTCCAAAGGTGCTGCTTCCAAAAAGTTATTCTGCCTCTCTCTTTTCTTGTGTCTCTCCAAATCTATGTGACCAGCTCCTCCCAGTTCAGCCCTCTCTTTTCACAGTCAACAAGTCCATCCCACAAGTGGGATTCACAAGCTCTGGGTTTTAACACCAAAAACCAAGCCAATACAGGGGGATCTTTATATTCCATTACTATTACAGCCTCCTAACAAGCCCCATCTCAGCTGACTAGGGGGAGATCCCAAAGGCCAGGGGGGTGGAGCCAACAAGCACTAACAACAGAAGCCCAGGTGTGCCTTAGCACCACCACGGGAATTTGCAGATACCAGCACTGATGGCCACCAGTTATTTAGCCTGCCTGAGCTGTAGCCCAGGGGCACAGGGGCAGAAAACTGAAATGGCCAGACCACCCAGAGCCCACATGTTACTCTGTGAACCTCAGGGTAGCCCAGGGGAAACACTGAGGGTCCTGGCCTTGGTCTCAGTCTAGAAACCCAGAGGCTAAAGAACACAAGTTCAACAACCAAGGCCTTAGATCCCAGCCTGAGAAACATGGGTCAGACACTTCTGTACCCCAGAAACAGAAATAAACTCTAAAAGTCAGGACATAGGAAATTACAGCAGGCAAGAAGGAAATTGTGAAATTAAGAATGATATAATCCTATCATAGCACACAAGAGCAACAAAATTCAGAGGACAACATGGAATCTATACTCTCACCTGAGACCACATAAGGAAAGATGAACAGGTTTCAAGCCCAAAAAGCATATTGGAGAAGCTCAAGAAAGATTTTTTTTATCAAATGTTTTATTAACTTCTAGTTTACATCATACATTTCTGCAAGATTTTGAGTTACACATTTTCTCCCCGTTTTTCCTTTATCCACCACCCCAAAATAATTATACCACTGTATATTCCATCCTCCAATCTACTCTCTCCTATATCTAATCCCATAACCCCTCCAACTTTCCCGTATGGCACAGTGGATCTCTATGCCCCAATGACTGTATACCTTATTTACCAGTTACATGTAAAATAATATTAATGATAATATATATATAATATTTGATTTAAAAAATTAAATTCCAGATTCATTCCCTTCCTCCCTTTTCACACACTCTTACTGGGAAGATAAATAATTCAATATAGGTTGTACATGTGTAGCTATGCCAAACATTTCCATAATGAATATGTTGTAAAAGACTGACTATATTTCCCCTCCATCCTATCCCATCTCCCACTTGTTCTATTCTCTTCTTTGATCCTGTCCCTTTTCAAAGTGGGTGCTTCCAACTTCTCTCCCCCCCAGCCTGCCCTCCCTTGCATCATCCCTCTCTCATCCCCTTACCCCCTATTGTCTTGTATGGTGAGATAACCTATTTAGTGTGTATGTCATTGCCTCCCTAATCAAATTCAATGAGAATAGGATTGACCCATTTCCTTTTACCTCCTTGTTCTTCCCTCCATTATAACAATTTTACCTTTCCTCTTCTATGTGAGATAGTTTACCTCATTTTGTCTCCCCCATGTCCTCTCATTATATTCCTCTCTCACCTCTTAATTTCACCTTTAAGTATCATGCATTCCTATTAATTTGGACTTGTGCCCTCTATCTATGTATACTTGTACACATATATACACACATTCACATATGTATTTATATGCCTGTATACCCTCCTATATAGTCATATATATATATATGTGTGTGTGTGTGTGTGTGTGTGTGTGTGTATTCATATGTGTGTATACACACACACACAAACATTTCTAATCCCTTCAACTATTTTCATACTGAGAAAAGTTTCATATATTACAATTATAATTTTTCCATGTAGGGATGTAAAGAGTTTAACTTTGATATGGTCCTTATGATTTCTTTTCCCTGTTTACCTTCTCATACTTCTCTTGCTTCTTGTATCTGCATTTCAAATTTTCTATTCAACTCTGTTTTTTTTCAGCAAGAATACTTGAAAGTCCTCTATTCCACTGAATGACCATATACCCCCTGAAACATGGTACTCAGTTTTGCTGGGTAGGTAATTCTTGGTTTTAATCCCTGCTTCTTTGACCTCTGGAATATCACATCCCAAGTCCTTCAATCCCTCAGTGTAGAAGCTGCCAGATCCTGTGTTATCCTGATTGTGTTTCCACAATATTCAAATTGTTTCTTCTAGACTGTATCTAATATTTTCTCCTTGATCTGGGAATTTTGGAACCTAGCTATAATACTCCTAGGAGTTTTCTTTATGGGATCATTTTCAGGAGGTGATGGGTGGATTCTTTTAACCTCTATTTTGCCTTCTAGTTGTAAAATACCAGTGAAATTATCCTTGAGAATTACTGGAAGGATGATTTCTAGGTTCTTTCTTTGATCATGGCTTTGAGATAATCCAGTAATTTCTAAATTATCTCTCCTGGATCTATTTTCCAGGTCAGCAGTTTTCCCAAAAAGAAATATCACATTGCCTTTTATTTTTTCATTTGTTTGGATCTGGTTAATAGCATCTTGATTTCTCATGAAGTCACTAGCTTCCATTTGCTCCAATCTAATTCTAAAGGAATATTTTTCTTCAGTGAATTTTTGAGGTTCTTCTTCCATCATGAAAACATGGCTTTTTAAGCATTTTTCTCCTCGTTGGCTTTTTGAGCCTCTTTTGCCTTTTGAATTAGTCTATTTTAATGAGTTATTTTCTTCAGTCAGGTTTTTGACTACCATTTAATAATTTTCTTGAATTGTTCTCATTGCTCTTCCCAATTTTTTCTGCATTTCTCTTATTTGATTTTCAATATCCTTTTTAAGCTTCTCTATGTTATGTAACCAACTCATATTTTTCTTGGAAGCTTTTGGTGAAAGAGTTTCGACTTCTCTATCTTCCTCCTGTTCCATGCTTAGATCACTTTTGTCCCCAAAATAGGAGTGTAAAGTTGGGTTGCTTTGCTTGTTTTGCTTCCCTCAACTGTTCATGTTGCCACTCAATTACTTGATTTGGGGGATTTTTTGCGACAGTAGGACTCTGCTACCAGACAGGGGATCTTTATCCCAAAGGCTGGGTCTTTCTCAGCTGCAAAAGGTATTAGTTGGGTGCCCTCTCTGAAGCCTCCACACACTCTGACAAGCTGCTCACACACACCAGGACCTTCACCCTAGACTGCAATCCAGGTCCAAACAGGTTAAAGAAAGAGTGATTACCCCTCAGGCTAGTCTCTTGGTCCCCATACAGTCTACAAGCCAGGAGCTGAAGTTTCCATGGGGTGGCAGCTGTGTGGCAGTGGCATCTCAGTGGCTTCCCTCTTCAAGTGATAAAGGCCAAATCACACTCCCAAAGTACCAGATCCCAAAGTCCACACTGCATTGACTTCTCACTTTGTCCTTAGCATCTATGTGTTGACAATTCTGGAAATTGCCACAGAAGCTGGTGATCTGAAATTGCTCCAGCCAGTGGCTAGCTGTGGCCACCTGGAGGCTAAAATCTTAAGCTTGCGTGGGGCTGGACTTGACTCCCAGAGCACTGTGCTTGCCATTTCCTGCAAGCTTGCTGGGCTGTCCTCAGTGGGAGATTAGCTTCACTGTGTCATTTTATGAGCTCTGTAGCTTAAAAGTTTATTCAGAGTCACCTTTCACATGAACTGGAGGAGGTGTAAGCCAGCGCCCTGAGGAAGTCCTGTTTCTACTCCACCGTTTAGACCCTGCCCCCCCAAAAGGACTTAAAAGCCAAATTATAGAGGTAGAAAATAAATTTAAATCTACATTGGATAAAAAATCTCACTGAAGAAAACAAATACTTAAAAAATAAAATTTGCGAATTGGGAAAATACCTGTATAAAAAAGGAGCTTCAAAAACAAACTTGGAAAAATAATTACTACAAATTAGAATCAGTTAAATGGAATCTAAGGACTCTATGATGCATCAAAAGTCAGTCAAACAAAACAGAAAGCCTGAACATTTAGAATAAAGTGTAAAATATCTCACTGGAAAAGCAATTTACCTGGAGAACAGACCCAGGAGGGATAACCTAAGAATTATTGGTCTCCCAGAAAGCCATTATGGAAAAACCAGTCTGGACAACATCCTCCAAGAGATTGTCAGAGAAAATTATCCTGAGGTCCTAGAATCAGATGGCAAAATCATTACTGAAAGAATTCCCCTGACTCCTCAAAGAGATCCCAAATTGAAAACTCTAAGAAATATAGTGGACAAATTCCAGAATTACAAGGTCATGGAGAAAATACATAAGCAGCCAAAAAGTAACAATTCAAATGTCGTGGAACTACAGTAAGGATTACAAAGGGCCTAGAAGCTTCTACATTAAAAGACTGGAGTGATTGGACTATGATATTTTGTAAGGCAAAAGATCTAGGACTGAAAGCAAGGATAAACTACCTGGTAAAAATGAGTGTAATCTTTCAGGCATGCAGAATGTCATTTAATGAAATAAAGGACTTACAGATTTTCCTGATAAAAAAGCCAGAGTTCAATGGAAAATTTGATCTCCAAATACAAGACTCAAGAAACATATAAAAAGGTAAACAAGGAAAACACACACACACACATGCACACACACTTAACTTGTGATTTAATAAGAGTAAACTGTTTACATCTGTATATGAGAAGCTTATACCTATCAATAATGAAATTTATATAATTATTATAAAATTTACAAGGCATATATGTAGATAGAGAGTGTGGGTATAAATGAACCAGTCCTATGATGATAAAAATGACTTTGTTAAGGGGTACTAAGGGATTGTAATGGGAGAAAAGGAAAGAATTAGGCAGAAAAGGGGAAATTGTACCACACTGAGAGCCATAAAAACATACTGTAGTAGACGGAAAGAAGGGAGGGAGATGAGCATCATATCAAGCTACTCTCATTGGTTTTTGTTCAAGGAGGGATCAACAAAATCACTTAAGTTTAGGCCTCTAACTTGAAAAGACAAAAAAAAAATCATTATAGTAGAGGGAAAGGAGGGAGGGAGAGGATCACTTATGAAATTTTCTCTCATCAGTTTGGGTCAAGGAGGGAATACCATACTCCATTAAGTATAAATGTCTATTGTACCCTACAGGCAGTGGGAGGGGTGAGGGTGAAAGGGGATTTATGAGAAGGGTTGGAAATAGTACTAAGGGGAAAAGGTAGGTATTGAGTAGGGGCACAGGGAGGGAATACTAAGGGAGGAGGTGGTAAATAGGACAATTCCTAAGGACAGGAATGGAGAAGGAAGAAAAATACATAAATAGGGGAGGCAATAGGATAGAGGGAAAAACACAGAGAATCATCATAACTGTGATTGTGAAAGGGATGAATTATCCCATAAAAAGGAGGTGGAGAGCAGAATTAATTAAAAACCACAATCCTCTAATATGCTGTCTACAAGTAACACATTTAAAACAAGCAGATATGCACAGCATAAAGGTAAGAGCCTGGAGTAGGATATAGTATGCTTCAACTAAAGAAAAAAAAGCATGGGTAGCAATCCTTATCTCAGTTAAAGCAAAAGCAAAAATAGATCTAATTGAAAGAAATAAGGAAGGAAACTATATCCTGCTAAAAGGCACAATTGAGAATGAAGCAAAATCATTACTAAACATATTTGCACTAAGAAGTATAGCATCCAAATTCCTAGAGGAGAAGTTAAGGGAATTAGAGGAAGAAATAGATAGCTATACTATGCTACTGGGGGATCCCAATCTCCCCCTCTCTGAACTTGATAAATCTAAACTCAATATAAACAAAAAAGAAATTAAGAATGAAAATAGAATTTTAGACAAGCTAAATAGAATAGATCTCTGGAGAAAATTGAATGGGGATGAAAAGGAATATACCTTCCTCTCAGCAGTACATGGCACATACACAAACATTGACCATGTACTAAGGCATAAAAACCTCACAATTCAGTACAGAAAGTCAGAAATGTTAAAAACATCCTTTTCAGATCATGATGCAATAAAATCCATATGCACTAAAGGGCCATGGGAAGATGGATTAAAAACTAATAGGAAACAAAATAATTTAATCCTAAAGAGTGAGTAAATCAAACAAGAATTATAGAAACAATAAGTAACTTCATTCAAGAGAATGATAATAATGAGACAGCATATCAAAACTTATGGGATGAAGCTAAAGCAGTTCTTAGGGGAAGTTTTATATCCCTGAATGCACACATGAATTAAATTGAGAAAATGAAGATCAGTAAATTAGGCATGCAACTAAAAAAGCTAGAAAAAGAACAAATTTAAAACCCCCAATTAAATACTAAATTAGAAATAATAAAAATCACAGGATAGATTAATAAAATTGTAATTAAGAAAGCTATTGAATTAATAAATAAAACTGAGATTGTTTTATGAAAAAAAAGAATAAAATTGATAGACCTTTAGTCAATAGACAAAAAAGAAAGAAGAAAACCAAATTACATATATTAAAGATGAAGAGAGTGAATGTACCTCAAATGAATAGCAAATTAAAAAATAATTAGGTAATATTTTGACCAATTTTTTTCATATAAATTTGACAATCTTAGTGAAATGGGTGAATATTTACAAAAATATACATTGCCCAGATTAACTGAGGATAAATTAAATTACTTAAATAACCCCATCTCAGGAAAAGACATTGAACAAGCAATCAATGAACTCAATAGGAAAAAAATCACCAGCACCAGATAGATTATTAGTGAGTTCTTCCAAAAGTTTAAATAACAATTGATTCCAGTACTTTAAAACTATCTGGGAAAATTGGTTAAGAAGGAGTCCTACCAAATTCTTTTCATGACTCAAATATGGCACGGTGTAAAGTCCCATAGAAGCACCTTTCCAGAGGACTGCTGCTGTGAACAGCTTTCAAGGTTCTGAGTACGTAGTATAATGAACTCTCTATTTATTCAATAACAAATCAGAGCAAAACATTCACAGAAAATGAAGGTACAACATTCACAATGGTACAACTTATCACAGAAAATCAAAATAAAGTATTCACCATGTCACAACTCAACAACTTAAAATAGCCACATAATTTTCACCAAAGTGCTGACATAGTTTTCAACAAAGTACAATCATTTAGTCAATCAATCACTTAGTAACTCAATCATTTAATCATGAATTACAAAATGTCAAAGTCCTCCACACATAGGGCACACTAAGTTAAAATCAGTCACTAATCAGTCATCAGTCACTACTCCATACACCCTTAATGGGTAGTGGAAATATACAGACCATCTACTAACTGGTCACAAGTAAATCACAATTCCATCACTACTTAGTACCCAAGGAGAGGTATTTTCATCTTGACTTGGGGCAAGCTCTCAGCTTCCATGACTCCTGTTCCATGTTCCTGGCTCCTGCCTGAATCTAACCAACTGCCACCTGAGTTCAAAGGCAGACAGCTCCCATTTCCTTGTCCAGCTCTCCATGCAGTTCCTACATTACATTGGACCTCACAGTGTGCAGACAGTCCATCTCAAATCCTTCACAGTCTCTGTTTCTTGGAAGACAATGCTTAAGAAAGCCACAAGAAGATTTATACAAATTAACAAAGGCAAAACAACATTTGTACAAAAGAACGGCACCACAATCATGTTTCCTCAGTCTCCTGCAGCTCCAGCTGGCCTTCAGAAATCCTCAGCATCTCCAGCTGGTCTTAAGAAATCCTCAGCAGCTCCAGCTGGCCCTCTGAAGTCTTCAGCAGCTTTGTTCTCAAAATCAAAATCACTTTCTCCGATTCTCAAAGTAAAAATCATTTTCTCCATGGAAGTTCTAGTCCAGCAGCAGCAGCTCTGTCTTCAGATGCTCCTCCCAAGAAGTTCTGACTTTCTCAGCTGGGGTTTTTCCTTATATACAGTATTGTTTTTTCCTATTCAGCACCATCTTGTTAAGTCAGCAACATGGGTTCATAGCTTCTGTTTCTTTAACAGAGGTTTAGTTTGGAACTAGGAGCTAAGTACCTGTCAGCTTAGCAATATAAAGGGATCTTCAAATTTCATTACTACTACATACTGATACCTAAATTTGGGAGAGACAAAATGGAGAAAGAAAATTATGCACCAACTTCCCTCAATACATGTATATGCAAAAATTTTAGATAAAATATTAGCAAAAAGACTACAGAAACTTTTCAAAAGAATATTTATTCCAGGAATGCAAGGATGGTTCAATATTAGGAAAACAATCAGTATAATTGATCTTATCAACAACAAAACTAGCAGAGACAATATGATTATCTCAATAGATGCAGAGAAGGCTTTTGACAAAATTAAAAAAGAAACAAAACAGATAGTTTAGGAATGAATAGAGTTGTCCTTAAAACAATGAGTAGCATCTATCTAAAACCATCAGCAAGTATTACATGTAATGGGGATAAATTAAAAGTATTTTAAATGTGATCAGGGGTGAAACAAGGATGTCCAATATGAACCCTCTTATTCAGTTTGATACTAGAAATGCTATCAGTAGCAATAATAGAAGAAAAATAAATTAAAGGAATCAAATTAGGCAAAGAAGAGACTAAGCTATCACTCTTTGCTGATGATATGATGATATACTTAGAGAATCCTAGAAAATCAATTAAAAATCTACCTGAGATAAATAAATAAATTTGGCAAAGTTGCACGATATAAATCCTTGGCATTTCTATATATTTGTAACAAAATCCAATGGCAAGAGATAGAAAGAGAAATCCCATTTAAATTTACTGTAGAAATTATAAAATAATTGGGAATCTACCTGCCAAAACAAAACCAGGACCAATACAAACACAACTACAAAACACTTTTCACACAAATAAAATCAGACCTAACTCATTGGAAAAATATCAGTTACTCATGGCTGTGTCAAGCTATTATAATAAAAATGAAATTCTACCTAAATCAAATTACATATTTAGTGACATACAAATCAATATAACAAAACTGACTTTATAGAGCAAGAAAAAATATTAACAAAATTAATTTGGAAGAACAAAAGTTTCAGAATATCAAGGGAATTAATGAAAGGAAATGTTAGGGAAGGTGGCCTAGCCATATAAGATTTTAATCTGTATTATAAAGCAGCAAGTCATCAAAACTACTTGGTACTGGCTATGGAATAGAGTAGTGAATCAATGGAATAGATTGGGTACATGAGACTCAGCAGTCAACGACTAGAGTAATCTACTGTTTGATGAACCCAAAGACCCCAGTATTTGGGACGAGAACTCACTATTTGACAAAAACTTCTGGGAAAACTGGAATATAGTATGACAGGACAGAGCATAGACCAATATCTAACACCGTATACCAACATCAAGTCAAAATGGATGTACAATCCAGGTATAAAGGCTGATACTGTGAGCAAACTGGGAAATCAAGGCATAGTTTACCTGTCTAATTTATGGATAAGGAAATATTTTATGACAAAATAAGAGTTAGAGAGCACTAAAAATGGGTAATTTTTATTACATTAAATTGAAAATTTTCTTTACAAACAAAGCCAATATAATCATGATTTGAAGTAGAAAATTGGGAAAGAATTTTTACAACTAGTGTCTCTGATACAGGCCTCATTTCTAAAATACACAGAGATTTGAGTCAAATCTATAAGAATATATGTTATTCCCCAATTTATAAATGGTCAAAAGTTATGGACAGTTTTCAAAGGAAGAAATTAAAGATATCTATAAGCAGATAAAAAATGCTCTAAATCACTATTTATTAGAGAAATTCAAATCCATACACCTCTGAGGTAACACATCTAACGAGTCAGATTGGCTATGATGACAAAAAAGAGAAATGACAAATGCTGGAGAAAATGTGGAAAAACTGGAACACTAATGCATTGTTGGTAGAGGTGTAAAATGATTTAACCATTCTGGACAGCAATCTGGAACTATGCCCAAAGGGATATAAATAAGTTCATTCCCATTTGATCGAGCAATACCACTTCTAAGGTTGCATCCCAAAGAGATAATAGAAGTGTGAAGATGACCCATATGTACAACAATATTTATAGCAGCTCTTTTAGTGATGGCAAAGAATTGGAAATCAAGGGAATAACCATCAATTGGGGAATGGCTAAACAAGTTGTGGTATATGAATATAATGGAATACTATTGTGCTATAAGAAATGAGGAGAAGATGAACATCATAATAGCCTAGAGATACTTATATAAACTGATGTTGAGTGAGAAGAGTAGAACCAGGAGAAATTTGTATAAAATTACACACACACACACCATATGTGTGATGACTAACTTTGATAGAATAGGCTCTTCTCTGCAATGTCAGGTTATAAGACAACTCCAAAAGTGTCATGATGAAAAGAGATGTCCACATCCAAAGATAGAACTACAGAGTTCAAATGTAAATTGAAGCAAACTACTTTCCCTCTTTTTCTAGTTTTGTTTTGTTTCCTCTTTCCCTTAGTTCATTCCATTTATTATAATCTTTCTTTATAACCTGACTAACGTTTAATGTGAAGGTATTTTCAGATCCTACATTTGATTGTATGCTGCCATGGGGGGGGATCTTGATTTTATGGAATGCATAAAGGGAATGTGGAGCTGAATCTTTTCAATTAATGTATACAGGTCAGTAAGTGGTGTTTTGTGGCATGTGGGAATGTGGAGCTGAATCTTGTAAACTAAGAGTAAACAAATAAATTAATAAGAAACCTTAAATAAAGGGGAATGTATAAAGGTAAATAATTGGTGTTTTATGTCACCTTTTATATAAATAAGTATGAGATTTTCCCACATACTTTTGATCACTACCCCTTCAGCAGATGTTATAAAAATCAGTTTCTCAGGGCAGCTATGTGGTGCAGTGAGTAAAACACCGGCCCGGATTCAAGAGGACCTGAGTTCAATTCTGACCACAGACACTTAACACACACACACACACACACACACACACACACACACACACGCCTTGTAATTTTGGGCAAGTTACTTAACCCCAATTGCCCTCCGAAAGGCAAAAAAAAATCAATTTCTCACAGTTCTCCCTCAAGGTTATGTTTCCACCTGCACATATCTATACAAATCCCAATTAAATATGTATGTTCCACTATTGTTATCCTTTCCAGTGATATTTCAGTGTCCATTATAAGCATATCTATGATATTCTCCCACCATTGCTATGTGATTTCAATTATGGAATGCTATATTCTCTGAAGATTTTTTTAAATGAGATTCATAGAGAGGGTATTTGAGATTTGCACAATGACTATAAGCAAGTAGCAACACAAAAGAAATAAGGAATTTAGCATAATTAGATTAAAGGAATTGATTAGGAACATGAATGATTTAAAACAAAAATTGAATGGGCACAAGGTAAGACTGAGTGACAATGGGTAGACTGACTGATGCACTACTGCTATATCCCAAAAATATCAGGAGAAATAAATATGATCATCTGTGGTAAACTTAATGTAAGGCCTTAAACAAAATTACATCATTTGATCCTGTTGTTTGCAGTAATAAAGGTGAGGGAGAGAGACAAAGACAGAGAGAGAGGGACAGAGAGACAGAGGGAGAGATGAAAATTTAGTGGCCCTCTCTCTGAGATTCTGGAAGTTTTATATTATAAAGTATATTTTTATTTCATGTAACAATATTTTTTCATATAACCTTAAAAGATTGTTTTCAATATTCACTTCACAAAACTTTGAGTTTCCAAATATTTTCTGCCTCTCCTCTCCTACACAAAAATTGCTTGTGGTCTGATATCGACTTTACATGTACAGTCATATAAATCATATGTCTACCTTGGTCATTTTTATGAAAGAAAAATCAGAAAAATTGGAAATACCACTAAAAAGAAAAAAATAAAGAGCATGTTATAATTTGATCTGCATTCAGACTCCCTCGTTCTTTCTTTGGATGTGAAGAGTATTTTGCATCAGGAGTCCCCTGGAATTCTCTTAGATCATTACACTGCTGAGAAGAGCTGAGTCTATCAAAATTACTCATCACCCAACATTGCTGTTACTGTGTACAATATTCTCATTGTTTTGATCCCTTTCATCAGCATCCATTCATTTAAATACTTCCAGGTGTTTCTGAATTCTGACTATCATTTCTGAGGGTGCAATGGTATTCCTATATCTATCTATCTATCTATCTATCTATCTATCTATCTATCTATCTAT
>NW_027185761.1:6284574-6292235 GCF_028583685.1 Petaurus breviceps papuanus | reverse complement strand
TATCTATCTATCTATCTATCTATCTATCTATCTATCTATCTATCTATCTATCTATCTATCTATCTATGTATATACATACCACAACTTGTTCAGCCATTCTCTCATTAGTGAGTATCCCCTCAATTTCCAATTTTTTGTTTGGACAGAAACTTTAATTAAGTATAATAATAATACCAATTTTTCATTCAATAATGTTCTCTTGCTTGGTCATAAAGTCTTCCCTTCTCCATAGATTTGAGGGGTAAACTATTCCTTGATCACCTAATTTGTTTATGACATCTACCATTTTGTCTAAATCATGTAACCATTTTGAACTTATCTTGGTACACAGTGTAGGATGCAAGGTTATGCATAGCTTCTTCCATACTATTTTCCAGTTTTCCCAACAACTTTTGTTAAATAGTGGGTTCTTATCCCTGAACCTGGGTCTATAGATTTTTCAAACAGTAGATTGCTATAATCCTGGATTACCATCTTTTGTGTATCTATTTTATTCCACTGATGCACCAATTTTTTATTAGCCAGTTTCAGATAGTTTTGATGACTACTGCTTTATAATATAACATAACATCTGGGGTGGCTAGGTCACCTTCTCTTATATTTCTTTTCAGTATTTCCCTTCGTATTCTTGACCTTTTATTCTTTCAGTTGAATTTAATTTTTTTCTTGCTCTATAAAATAATTTTTGAGAGATTCATTGTTATGGCACCAAATAAGTAAATTAATTTAAATAGAATTGTCACTTCTTATTATATTAGACTTGCCTACGCATGAGTAACTGGTATTTTCCCAATTATTTAGATGCATATTTATTTGTGTGAGAAGTGTTTTGTAATTATGTTCATATAATTCCTGGGTTTGTTTTGGCAGGTGGACATCCACATATTTTATAATGTCAACAGTTTAGTGGAATTTCACTTTTTATCCCTTGCTCTGGGCTTTGATTGTAATAAGTAGGAATACCTATGATTTATATGGTTTTATTTGACATTCTACAATTTTGAAAGTTATCTATTTGAAATAGCTTTTTTGTTTAAAGTTGATGATCTAGGACTCTCTAAGTACACAATCATATCATCTGTGGAAGGATAGCTTTGTTTCTTCATTGCTTATTCTAACTCCTTCAATTTCTTTTTTTTTTCTTTCTTATTACTAAAGTTAACATTCCTGGTACTATACTGAATAACAGTAGTGATAATGAATATACTTATTTCAACCCTGATCTTACAGGAGATGTTTCCAGCTTATTCCCTTTACATATAATGCTTGCTGATGGATTTAGATAGATGCTACTTATCATTTTAAGAAAAATTCCATTTATATCTTTGCTCTCTGGTGTTATTTTTTAAAAATAGGAATGCGTGCTATATTTTGTCAAAAAGTTTTGTCTGCATCCATTGAGATAACCATATTATTTCTGTTAATTTTTATATTGACATGGTCAATTATGCTAATACTTTTCCTAACATGGAACCAACCCTAGATTCCTGGTATAAATTCTGCTTGGTCATAGTGTAGTAACCTGGTGATATATTGCTATAATCGCTTTGCTAATATTTTATTTAAAATTTTTGCATCTATATTCATTAGAGGAACTGGTGTATAATTTTCTTTCTCTGTTGGCACTTCCCAGTTTAGGTATCAGTACCACATTTGTGTCATAGAAAAAAAATGGTAGGAGCTATTTTATTTTTTTGCTTGTTGGAGGGGGGAATGCAGGGAAATTGGGGTTAAGTGACTTGACCAATGTCACATGGCTAGTAAGTGTTAAGTGTCTGAGATCAAATTTGAACTCAGGTCCTCCTAACTCCAGGGCTGATGCTCTTTTAACTGCACCACCTAGCCACTCTAGAACCCGTTCTTTAACTATTTCCCAAATAGTTTATGTTATTGGAAATAACTGTTCTTTAAAGTGTGATAGAAATCACTTGTAAATCCTTCTGTCCTTGGAAAATTTTTCTTAGGGTGTTCATTGGTGGCTAGTTCAATTTCTTTCTTCTATAGTGGACTTAAGTATTTTGTTTCCTCTTCTGTTAATCTGGACAATTAATATTTTTCTTCATATTTATCCATGTCATTTAGATTGTTAGATTAATTGGCACATAGTTGAGCAAGACAAAGCTCCTAATTATTGCTCTAATTTCTTCCACATTGCAGTTGAATTAAAGTTTTTCACATTTGACACTGGTGATTTCATTTTCTACTTTCTTTTTCTTTTACTCAAATTAAACAAAAGATTATCTATTTCATTGTTTTTGTTTTTTTTAACTGACCTTATTTATTAGTTCAATAATTTTCTTAATTCCTATTTGATTAATCTCTACTTTGGTTTTCAGAATTTTTTATTTGGTATGAAATCAGGGATTTATAATTTTTTTTAGCTTATTTAGTTGTATGGCAAATTCATTGATCTACTCTTTCTCTATTTTGTTCATGTAATCATTTAGAGATTTAAAATCCCCCCTAAGAACTCCTTTGGCTGTATCCCATAAGTTTTGGTATGTCATTATCTTTGTTGTCATTCCCTTTGTTGAAATTATTAATTGTTTCTATGATTATTTTTCAGCCCATTCATTCTTTATGATTAAATTATTTACTTTAAAATTAACTTTAGTCATTCTTTCCATGATCCTTTGTTACATATAATTTTATTGCATTGTGTTCTGAAAAGAATGCATTTCATATTTCTCCCTTTTGAAATTGGATTGTGAGATCTTTATGCCCTAGTATATGGTCAATTTTTTGTGTAGGTGCTACTGGCTTCTGAGAAAAGTTTAATCCTTTCTATCTCCATTAAATTTTCTCCAGAGGTCTGTCATATATAAATTTCTTTCCAAATTCTATTCTATTTTTTGCCTGTTTTTTTTTTGCTTTTTGGAGGGCAATTAAGGTTAAGTGATTTGCCCAAGGTCACACAGCTAGTTTGTGTGTGTGTGTGTGTGTGTGTTAAGTGTAGGAGGTCAGATTTGAACTCAAGTTCTCCTGATTCCAGGGCCAGTGCTCTATTCATTGGGTCACCTAGCCTCCCATTTCCCAAAGTCTTCTTTCTTGTTTATTTTGTGGTTAGTTTTATGTACTTCTGGGCATTGGGGGTTGATGCCCTCTACTCATAGTTTTGCTACCTATTTCTTTCTGCAACTCCCTCTACTTCTTTAAAAATTTGGATGTTATAGCACTTGGTATATATATATATATATATATATATTTAGTATTGATGTTGCTTCATTGTCTATGGTACCTTTAACAAGATGTAGTTTTCTTCCTCATCTCTTTTAATTAGATTTTTCTTTGCTTTTACTTTGTCTGAGATAGGATTTGTACTCCTGCTTTTTGTTGTTGTTGTTTTAACTCTTGCTGAAGCATAACAGATTCTGTTCCAGTCTTTTACCTTTCTTCCTTTTGTATCTCTCTGCTTCAAATGTTTCTCTTGTAAGCAACATATTGTAGGATTATAGTTTTTGGTACACTCTGCTATCCATTTCCATTATATGGGGCAGTTCATCCTTTTCACATATGCAGTAGTGATTACTTAACTATATCTTTCTTTCCATCTTATTCCCCCACACCATTTATGTTTTTCTCTCTTGTTTTACCCTTTCCCTCTTCACCAGCATTTTTCTCCTAATGACCACTTTTTATCAGTTCTCCCTTTTCTTTCCCCTTTGCCCTACTACTTCCCTCTCTACTACTCTTCCTTTTTTCCACCTCTTTCCTTTTCTTTTCCCTTTCTCCTCCTACTTTCCTATAGCATAAGATAAATTTTTATAACAAACTAAATATATACATAATACCTCTTTGAGCCACATTCCATGAGAGTAAAGTTCAAACAATGATCACCCCCTTCCCTTCTTTCTCTCTAATGAAATAGTTCTTTTGCACCTCTTTGTTCTTCCTTCCCCTTTCCACTTCTCCAAGAAGAATCCTTTTTTACCTATTAATTAATTATTTTTATAACCATGTCAAAGTCAACTTAAACCTATACATTCTGGCTAGGTATGACCCTTCTAATTTTTCACAATAAAGATACAGTTCTCAGGAGTTACCTATATAATATTCCAATGTAGGGATGTTGAAATTTTTTTTTCCTTTCCTGTTTACCTTTTTATGCTTCCCTTGAATCTTGCCTTTGAAGATTGGATTTTCTGTTCAGCTCTGGTCCTTTCCTCAGGAATGATGGAAAGTCCCTATTTCATTGAATATTCATCTTTTTCCCTGAAAGATTATGCTTAATCTAATTGGTTAGTTTATTCTTGTTTGTAATTTAAGCTCCTTTTACTTCCAGAATATCATATTCTAAGCCTTCAGATCCTTTATTGTAGAAGTTGCTAAGTCTTGTGTAATACTGACTAAGGTTCCATGGCATTTCAATTGTTTCTTTCTGGATCTTTGCAGTACTTTCTCCTTAACCTGATCATTCCAAAATGTGGATACAATATTGCTTGGAGTTTTCATTTTGGGATCTCTTTCATGAGGTGATTGGTGGTTTCATTCAGATGGTTCTAGGATATCAGGACAGTTTTCCTCAACAATTTTTTGAAAGATACTGTACAGGATCTTTTATTCATAGTTTTCAGGTAGTCCAATGATACATTTTAACTGGAATACTTATTTTTAATTTTTCAACATTTTACTTCCATAAGTTTTACATTTTCTCCCCCTCCCTCTGGTTGCCCTCCCCAAGATGGCTTGCAATCTGATATAGGCTCTACACATACATTCCTATTAAACACATTTTTCACATTCATCATGTTGCACAGAATAATTATAATGAATGGGAAAAACCATGAGAAGGGAAAAAATAAAGCAAGACAAAAAAGAAAACGGTCTGCTTCACTCTGCATTCCAACTCATATTTCCTTCTTTTGATGTGGCTGGCATTTTCCATCATATTTCCCTTGGGATTATTTTAGATCCTATCATTGCTGAGAAGAGTTAAGTCTGTTAAAATCAGTACTTGCACACTGTGGCTCTTTCAGTGCACAGTATTCTGCTTCTGCTCCCCTCACTCAGCATCACTTCAAATAAGTCTTTCCAGCTTTCTCTGAAGTTTGCTTGTTCATTTCTTATAGCAAAATAGTATTCCATTACATTCATATACCACAACCTGTTTAGCCATCCCCCAAATGATGGCAATTCCTTCAATTTCCACTTCTTAGCCACCACAAAAAGAGTTGCTATAAATATTTTTGTAAATGTGAGTCCTTTTCCCATTTTTTATGATCTCTTTGGGATACACCCATAGAATTGGAATTGCTGAGTTAAAATGGCATGCACATTTTATAGCCCTTTGGTCATAGATCCAAATTGTTCTACAGAATAGTTTGATCAGCTCACAGCTCCACCAAAAAAGAATTAGTTTTCCAATTTTCCAATATCTTCAACATTTATAATTTCCTATTTTGTCATGTTAGCCAAACTGATAGGTGTGATGTGGTACTCAGAGTTGTTTTGATTTGCATATCTCCAATCAATTAGTTCAATAATTCCTAAATTATCTCTCCTGGATCTATTTTCAAGATCAATTGCTTTTCCAATGAGGTGTTTTACACTTTCTTTTATTTTTTCATTCTTTTGGTTTTGCCTGACTGATTTTTTGATATTTCATAGAGTTATTAGCTTCCACTTGCCTAATTTTTATTATTAAGAATATATTTTTTGCAGTTTTCACTGAATTTTTGTACCTCCTTTTCCTTTTTGCTAATTCTAATTTTAAGTAGTTGATCTGCCCAATGGATTTTTTTTTAAATTTGGTCAATTATACTTTTTAAGGAATTGTTTACTTCATTCATTTTTTTATCCTCCTTTTTCCAAGCTTTTGACTCTCTCTTGCATACCTCTCATTTCTTTCTCCATTAAAAAAAATCTCTTATTTTACTTTTGACATCCTTTTTGAGATTTTGCAAGAAGGATTTTGGGGCTTGAGACTAGTTCATATTCCCCTTTAAAAATTTGCTTTTGGTATATTGACAATGTTGTCCTCTTCTGAGTTTGTGTTTTGATCTTCCCAGTCACCACAGTAACTCTTTGTGCCCAATGTTCACTTTTTGCTCTTTGTTCAACTTTTTTGCCTATTTACTGACTTTTAAAGGTTACCTCTTCTGCTGAAGAAAAAGGGGAACTGTTCTATGCTTCTTGAGCTGGGGGTCAGGGACTTTGTGGGCAGAGGGCTAAAATGCTGGCAGCTTTAGGTTATAGTAGTCTGTCAACTTACCTGCTCCTTAACTGGGGTCCAAGTTGTGATGCCTGGTGAGCATTGAGGCCAGGTGGGCTTTTCTGCATTTCTCTGACCTACACTGAAGCACATGGAGGTTTTACCCTTGGAGGATGCCTGTTTGCCCTGGACTACATTGAATCACCTGAAAAATGGCAGAAGAATATGCCAACCTCCATGATTTGGGCTGGTGCATGTGGTGGTTCTCTGAGATGGAGTCTGCCAGTTTTCCGGAGTGTGCAGAAGCGCCAGGGGTTCCTGATGTTGATGTTTGCCTACTTCCATGGGACTTGGGATTTCCTGCTTATTCACTGAAGAGGGTCTTGCTGCTGGCTTCCTGGGATGCTTCCTTTCCTGGACTAGGTTCCCCTTTTAAACAAGTGAGACTGATTCTTCTTGTCACTCCTATATTTCTCTATGCTCTGCTGTTCCAGGATTTGTTCTGGGGTACTGTTTTATGGTTGTTTAGAGGTGAATATGGGAGACTGACAGCAATTTAAAACTTACTCCACCATCTAGGCTCCAGAAAGTCCCTATTATATAGGATTTTGACAAATGTCTCTACACGAGTCATTCATGATTCATCTGACAAATAAATAACACATGAGTCTTATCAATACCCCCCCCCATATGAAAAAGGTTTTGTTAGATAGAAAACAACTCCTACATTTGGGGACCAAAAACAAGAATGTTTTCAGTGGATTCAGGACACGTGGGAACACAAAATTCATTGTAGTCATATGCAGAATTCCTAGTGTTACTTAGATCAAGAGATCTGGCTGGATGCAAGTAAGCTCGAATCATCATAAGTTGGATCCAATTATTATTAATAAATAATCTATAATCTCCACAAGAACATTTCATTATTTTTGGTATTTTACAATTAAGGAACTGAGGCAAACAATGGACAAGTGCCTTATCCACAGTCTCTCGGCTAGTAAAATTTGAGATCACGTTTGAACTCAGGTCTTCCTGACTCTAGGTCTAAAGCTCTATGATCCTGTTAACTGAATATTTAAAAGAACCATTCCCCCAACTTAGGCCACATGGATAATTATAGCTATAAAAGAGTATGCTGAATGAATAAGGTTAACAATGTACCATGAAAGCAATTTTTAGAGTCTTATAACATTAAAATAAAACATATTGAAAGGCCAGCTGATACAGCATTCTTCTCAGAAATAATGACTTTTCTATGTATTCTCCACTTTTGTCTCCTCAAAAAGTTTGGAAGACTATATTCATAAAAAGAGACTTTTTATATCTGAAAAGTTCATCCGTGTTCTTTTATTTCTTACTTAAAGTGAAATATTTCTTTTCCTATGGCATAATCATTTCCCCTTTGAACAATTATGATATTATGGTATAATAATGTAGTAACTTTAAGGAATAAATACAAAGTAGTTCAAAACAAGCATTCCCAAATATGTGCATTCGCTAGTTTTTTTTT
>NW_027185761.1:6272340-6284564 GCF_028583685.1 Petaurus breviceps papuanus | reverse complement strand
GTTCAAAACAAGCATTCCCAAATATGTGCATTCGCTAGTTTTTTTTTACTTGCTAGAGAGGAAGATTCTGAGAAAAATTAACCCAGATCACTGGTAAATTTTCAAAAGTATTGAAATAATCTACTGTATTCCTTGTAACCATACATTCAAGTCCTATTCTAATGCTTCAGTATAGAGTGGAGGTAGGTTAGGTTGTTCCAGAGTTATGGTAGAATGTCATTGTTTATAAAACCTAGAAAATTTGAAAAACATTGTCTATAGTTCTGGCAATGGATAGAATACCTGGTCTCTACAAGTCAATTCAGGTCTCTTAAGAAAGGATCATGACCTTAGCCGCACATGTACAACCTATACTGAACTGCTTGTCTCCCCAGTGGGGGTGGGTGGCAGGGGGAGAAGGGAATGAATCTGGAATTAAAAGTTTTAAAATCAAAATTTCAAATATATATATATATGTGTGTGTGTATATATATATATGTATATATATATATATATACTATTATTAATACCATTTTACATGTAATTACGAAATAAGATATACAGGCACTGAGGCATAGAGATCCACTGGAAAAGTCGAAACGGGTATGGGAGAAAATATGGAAGAGAGCAGATTGGAGGTGGGGATATCCTGTGGGACTGCTGTTTTGGGGAGATGGGTGGGGGAAAAATGGGGAGACTATTTGTAACTCAAAATCTGGCAGAAACGAATGATGTAAATCAGAAATTAATAAACCATTAAAAAAAAGTATCATGACCACAAGGGATGATCAGTGATGAATTTTTCAGCCATAACATCTCTCACAGTGATACTCTCCTATGTCTCATTTCAGCTCTGTGAAAGGAGTATCTACACCAGTGGTGGGGCACCTGAGATCTCTAGGCCACATGTGGCCTCCTTGTTCCTGATGTGTGGCCCTTTGACTCAATCTGAACTTCTCAGAACAAATCCATTATTACAAGGATTTCTTCTATAAAATTTGGACTCAGTCAAAAATCCTCAGTCAAGAACCAAGAAGGTCACATGTGGCCTCATGATCAGAGGTTTTCCACCCTGATCTACACTGATGCCATTGCCACATTGAATTATTAGTTTAAATATGATCTATTCTTTCCACAGAATCAAGTTTGAATATACCTATAGGCAACCTGGACGAAAGCTAGTGTTTTGCTCTCTGAGCATCTGTATATGTGTGTGCGTGTGTATTTGTGTGAATGTATGTGTGATCCCTTTTGAGAGACATAGAACATTATAGGTGAGTTTTATGCTCAATAAAGTACTGTATTTTTTCTTTTTTTTCAAATTTTATTTTAGACTCATGTCAGAACACAAATAAAGGATTAAGAAAAGAAATAAAAGCATATCATAAACTTAAATAGAAATCTAGCAAGAAAAATAACCATGTCATGTACATAGCAGAACATGAGAAGATTCAAAATATGTAACAATAAATTTTCATTTCAAGAAAGCTTGTATGATAAATAATAAATAATGCATGTTGTGTTAAGAATTGTTCATCTTTTCTTTGTTTCCTTATACATTTTCTTTTGTTTTCTGTTGTGCACTTTTTAACTTTGCTCTTTTTTTCCCCACTTCCTCCTCCCTACTTCAGAAGGCTAGAATTATGTTTGGATATTTTTGTCTATAACTATATAACTACATATATGACTATATATGTGTGTGTGTGTGCACGCGCACATATAGATATCAAAAACATATAGTTTTTCTCACTATCCAGGGTGAAAAATTCCTGTGGTTCAGCCTAAGGCAGTTTCTCTAACTAATATCTATACAGATATAGAAACACATGCATGCATACACATACATACTTACATCTATAGATACATATATACTTCCATATATAGACATATAATTTTCCAAACAAATTCTATTCTTGGTCTTTTTTTATGGTTGTGGATATCTCTTGTTTCCTCTCCCTCTTGCCTTTTCTACTTTAGTTCTACCCACTACCTTGCCCTCCCATTACTTACCTACCCCCCTGCAAGGATCCCTCCCCATCCTCCCATTCCCATAAATCTAAAGACCCTTCTATACCCCTCTTTTATTTATTACCTCACCTTCCCCTCTAAAGATCCCTCCCTTGTCCTCCCCCCAAGCCCCAACCATTTTGTTTATTCTGAATTTAGAAGACTTTTATAAACTTCTAAATATATTTGTATTGTTTTCTCTTTAACCCATTCTCAATTAAAGCATGTTATTAGAACTACCAGCCGTTCTCTCCCATCTAATTTGTCTGTATCGATTCTTCCTCTTGCATCTCATTTGCATAAAGCAATTACTGTTTTACCTGTTCCTAAATGTTTTTACTTTTTAAATTCATATCATACTCAGGTTTCCCCCAGTCTTTTTTATGAGCTACCCAATTATTAAAATAATTTTAGGCATACATTTTACATACATAAAAATAAATGGGCTGTCCTTATTGAATCCCTTATAGTCGAACTTTGGTATATACGTTATATTTCTCTTGACTCTGGAGTTCAGTTTTTCTTTTATAACAAAGACTTGAAAATCTAACAGTTGTTCAAATGTTGATTTTTTCCCATTCAGAATTATGCTTAGTTTTGTTGGGTATGATATTTTCAGCTGGAGCTCTAGTTCTTTTGCTCTTTGATATATAGTTTTCCAAGACCTTTAAGGTCTCTTCTGGTAGGTTTTTTGATTCTAATTGTGGTCCCATTATATTTAAATTGTTTTATTCTTGTTGCTTTTAGTAAGTATTTTCTGGAACTGGGGGTTTTGGAATTTGAATATGTTATGCCTGAGTTTTATGAGATTTCCTCATAAGATCTCTCTTAAGTGGTGATCGCTGTTTTTTTTTTTCTTTTTCATTTCTAATTTTCCCCTTTTTCTAATGCCTCAGGAAATTTTTTCTTTAATTATTTCTTGTATTGTATCAATTCTTTTTTTTATCATAACTTTCAGTTAGTTCAAATATTTTTATGTTTTCTCCATCTATTCTCCAAATCTCTTGTATTTCTTATGTTTTACTTTTTCTTTTATTTTTTCATTATTCATATTTTGTTTAATTATTTCTTTATGACTTATGATTTCACTGACTTCATCTTGCCCAATTCTAATATTCAAGGTGTCATTTTCTTCCTTGAGGTTCTGGATCTCCTTTTCTAATTAGGTGATTTTTATAATCTTATTGTTTTTCTTGGATTATTCATTTATTTTATTTTATTTTAGTAAAGTTCTTTCTCCCTTTCTGTCATTTGATTTCTAAAGTCTTTTTAAAGATCTTCTATGAATTCTTTTTGGATGAATGGCCATTTGATGTTACTTTTGGGGGGTTTCTTTCCTTCAATATCCTCCTCTGAGGATAAGAACTCTTGTCTTCTCTATTCCCATGATAGGTTTCTTAGGTTGGAGTCTTTATCCATTCTGTGTGCATTTTTTGTGGTAGTAGTTTAATTTTCATAATCACATCTAGCCCTGGTTTATGAAGGATGGTGCCTCTTGCACAAGATCTTCAGTTCTTCCCTTGAGTCTGTAACCAAAGCCAAACTTCAGTCTCCTGTAAATGCCCACAGCCAGGGGCTTTCTGCCCCACTACTTCTGTACTCACTGGGTATGTGCTGCTTCTTTATCACCCCATACTTCTCTTTGTTGTGTAGCTGGGTCCGGTGTTCATTGCCAACAGAGGACCCCAATCTTCCCAGGCTCAGACTCCAATCTCTTCTCACTATCCAGGGTGAAAAATTCCTGTGGTTGAGCCTAAGGCAGTTTCTCTAACTAATTAATCCCAGGGTTTCCTGCTTATTGTTAAAGTGGACCCTGAATCATAGCATTTAGAATCATAGATTTAGAAATGAAGGAGATTTTTATGGAGATATCTAGATAACATCTTAGTGGTAGAAAAAATAAGGGAAAATTAAAGTCACTGACCATCTATTGGGGAAATGCTAAACACATTATAGTAGATAACTGTAAGAGTGCTTAAATTCTATAAAAATGTACAATGAATATGATGAATACAGCATGATTTCTAGTAAGGCTAGAATGTGTCTGTATGGGTACCTAT
This sequence comes from Petaurus breviceps papuanus, assembly GCF_028583685.1. Lineage (NCBI taxonomy): Eukaryota > Metazoa > Chordata > Mammalia > Diprotodontia > Petauridae > Petaurus > Petaurus breviceps. Next base: position 6,280,518 of record NW_027185761.1, on the reverse strand, counting down.
TCATATATAGTCCTGTGATGGTTGTTTTTAATATTTACATTATGTGTATGGTAGCCATGTATGTATAATATATACAAATTAAAATTAAAGAACAACCACTTTAAAACTTATTGTTACAAATTATAAGGAATAATTGTATTCACAAAGAAAGGGTATGAGAAGATAACACCCTTTATTCCTTTCCAAGAGTCATGTCCAAAAGGTGTGTTCTTCCACATATAGCATCAGGTTGTTTTTTTTTTTTCCAATGTATTAATCAATTTAAATGATTATTACTCATTTTTCTTTGTTAACTAAGATTGTTATAAGACATGGGAGTCAAAGGGGAAGAGAAACTAAAGGAAGTCTATGTTTTGTAAAATATGTGTATATATATATGTACATATACATATATATATATATATATATATATATATATACACACACAATTTAAAACGGCAGGGACTTTAGGCATCAACTAGTCCAATCCTTTATTTTACTTTCTTCTAATTTAGAGGGAGGAAGGAAAGGCAATTTGGGTTAAGTGACTTGGCCAAGGTCACTTAGCTAATTGTCATGTGTCTGAGGCCAAATTTGAACTCAGGTCCTCCTGACTGCAGGGCCAGTTCTCTATTCACTGTGTAACCTAGCTGCCCCCAATCCCTTAATTTTATAGATGAGAAAACTAAAGTTCAGAAGGGAAGCAATTTGACCACATTCACATAGATCAAACTTTATCAGAGAAATTTGATACAAATATTTTCCCCCATTCAATCATTTTCTAATTATCCTAGATGTGTTTGATTTTCTTTGTAAATTTTGTTCTTAATTTCCTGTTATCAGAGCTGTTTTGTAATTTATAATGATTTCTTTCTCTACTTTGGTTAAAATATGTTTCCTACCCATAGCTGGGAGAGGTATATGGTGTATTTTGTTTCTAATTAAATTTAAATAACAGTTTAAATATATTATGCAATATGATTTAATATACTGTTTTCAGCCTAATTTCTGCCAAACATATTTCCAATTTTTCTCTACAATTTTTATGAAATAAGGCATTTTATTCATAGGGAATTTTTGTTTTTCACTTCATCAAACACTGTTATTGTGTTTCATTTTTTTAATGATTCTCCCTTGCCTAGTCTTTTCTACTGATCTCTCTCTCTCTTTTTTTAAATCAATGCCAAATGTTTTTAATGATTACTGCTTTGTTTTATGTTAAGTTCTAGACATGCTATCCCTTTTTCATCCATATTTATTTTGACCATGCTCCTTTATATTCTAAATGAATTCTGTCAAGTTCTTTAAAATATGTCCTTGGTAAATTGACTAATATAGCATTAAATGGGTAAATCAATTTTGCATATATTATCATTTGTATTGTCTTGACATAGCCTAGCCATGAGTATTTAACATTTCCCTAGCTGTTTAAGTTATACCTTATTTCTTTAAGGACTGCTTTATAATTCAATTTGCATAAGTTTGTATTTGCTTTTATAAGTCAATCCCTATGTATTTTATCAATTTTGTAGAAAATTTAGAAATTCCCCTTCTTATTTTGATGCTTTGGTTTTATTATTATGTAAAAATACTGTTAATATTTGAGGACAGATTTTGTATATAAATTTACTGAAGTTATTAATTGTCTCAATTAGTATCTATCCTTAGCATCTATCCTCAGTATAATGTCATATCTTCAGCAAATAAGTGAAGTGTAATCTTCTCTTTACTTATATTTATTTCTTCCCCCAAATCTGTGCTTTTATTGTTTTTGCTAGCATTTTCAGAAAGATTTCAAATAATATTAAGGAAAATAATACTCTTTACCTTATTCCTTTATGTGTTGGTAAATGTCCTAATATATCCCAACTGCTTTGGAAGACTGGTTTTGATTTGATTTATTTTATTTTATTTTTAAAGCAATTGGGGTTAAGTAACTTGCTCAAGGTTACACGGACAGTTATTTCTGGGTGTGGTGCTGAGTATCTGAGCCCAGATTTGATCGAGGTCATCCCGACACTGGAGACGGTGCTCTTACTGGCTGAGCCACCTGGCCGCCCCTAAGCAGTTGGGGTTAAGTAACTTGCTCAAAGTTACATGGCCAGGTGTTTCTGGGTGGGTGCTAAGTGTCTGAGCCCGGGATTTGATCTCCAGGTCATCCTAACACTGGAGCCGGTGCTCCTGCTCGCTGTGCTACCTGGCTGCCCCTCTTCCACATAACCATTAATTGTTTATAATTTTTCTTTGACCCTTTAATTATTTAGCATTTCAATGTTAAATTTCCATTTAAATCTGTGTTTTTTGTTGTATTCCTTCAAACAGTGATTAAGAATGTAGAAAAGGCAATAGGTGTATGGAGTTTGAAATTAATACAAGTGTTCTCAATGTTGGGAGACAAAAACAGAAAGAATTTCTTTTTTCCTCTCTAGTATGCATATATGTAAATATCAATGTAAATACCTATCTATCTATCTATTTATCTATCTATCATCTCTCCATCTGTCGATCTATTTGTCGATCTCTCTATCTATTTATCTATCTATCTATTTATCTATCTATCTATCTATCTGGTGTTGAGGTTTTGGAAAGTAGCTCCATATGATATAAATTCTGGGTTCATCTGAGAAACCTACTGAAAGACTTTGTGATTTGACCTCTACTACTAGCTCTCCAGGCATAGTCTTTTGAAGTTGAAGTGTATTATTATAGGAATACATCACCAGAAAAGTAGGAGGTAAAAAAATGACACAGTAAAATCTCTGTCCTATGACAATCCATTGTGTCATTTACTACTGACCTAATTAAAGTATTTGCACCTACTCAGTTCTAATTTGGGCCAGCTCCAATCTTTTTGGGCAGTAGCCTTGTGGTTTGGGCTAACCCATGAAGGTGGGTCTTTTTGGGCTTTTTGGATGAACCTCTGAGAAAGAAGCAGGTCATCAGATATAGGTCACTTCCTTATTATGGAGAACATGTCTGTTACTCTAAAATTCCATTGACCTCTTTCAACTTTAGTTTTGTTCTTCTATCTTTGTGAGCAAATTACAAATAGTTACGTGCACAGTCTATAAGATTCTCTTTCCAAAGCATCCAGTGCTGGATATTTTTCAATTATAGTGTCTCATAGTAATGTTGTATATAATTAATATTGATATTATTTCATCAGGTATGGTTCCTTTAAGCATAATGCAATTTCCCTATTTGTCTTTCTTGACATTATCTATTTTCACTTTTGCTTTCTCATAAATCATTTTTGCAACTCCTCATTATCTATATTTGCCTGAAGCAGAATAAATATTATTACAACCTGATTTTTAACTTAGTATATGTCTTTATACAGAAAATTTTTTTGTTTCTTTCACAATGGCATCTTTGTTATAGGAGAGTCATAGAATAGCTGAGATCTTGCCTGTATCAAGAAGAGCAGACAAATTAGTCACTTTGAAGAAAAAATTTCAAAACTCTATAAGGAGTCCAGTAGAGAAGATACACTATGCCTATGAAAAACTTTATGAGTACCAAAAGAATGGGAAAAAAAAGATTTGCTAAAGTCAGGAACATTTGGTTAACTTCTTTATCTACTCCCTAAGCTTGAGTTTATACAATTTGATACCCAAAGGGACACCTTGCATTTTCCTTCAATTCATGAATTACTTTTACCAAGTCATTCATTACATACCGGGCAGCTTATTCCTGGATGGTAAAAGAAAAAAAAAAATATATGGAACATAATTAAGCAACATTAATAATAATAATAATAATAACATCAGATAACACCACAAACTATAATTAGAGCACACAGTACACCAGTATTTGACAAATCCTTACAAATCAAATATTGGGGAAGTGAAGCATTGGAATAATTGCATAGCATTATGTAAAAATGTAATTATATATACCTTTGAGAGGGTATAATGCTGCTAAATACGATTGCTTTCACAATGTAAGCATTTTTATTATTAGTAAATGATAAAACATAATTTTATTTTGTATGTTTACAAACATGCACAGACATATGCATATGTATATGAATATGCTTATATGTAATTATACATAGAGGAAGAGAGAAAGATATTGTGGAGAGGATAACAGAGTACTTAATAAATAGAAAAAATAGATGAATTACCTTATGTAAAATAATTTATGCATAATAGAAACAATATATTAAGAATAAAAATAGTTCTATGCAAATGGAGGACTGATTGAAGGATTTTATTGCTGTCTATATCTCATTGATTTAGAACACAAGATTCATCAGCATTAACAATTTTTGAAAATAGAAACAATACACCAAAAGAAAAGTTAAGAAATATAACCAGTTATAAAGATAAAACATAAATTGTAAATAACTACTTGAAAAAAGTGTTCAAACTCTCTAAAGTTCTTCCAAATGTGAGTTCAGAGATCCTAAAGGTGGAGATACTTTACATCCATTAAATTCACAAAGTAATTAAAGTAATAGGACTTAATGCTAGCTAGGTTATGGAAAAGTAGGTATACTACTAAATTGCTGCTTAATTTTCCAGGAATATAATCTTCTTGGAAAACAATATGACAATACACAGTTATATTTAATAATGTTTATTTAAATAAAATTACATAAATACTAAAAATATGTCAGGGCATATGACACAATTATCTCAATAACTACATATCCTATTGATGCAATGAAGTAGAAAAAAAGACCCTATCTGTATAAAATCTTCACAACAAGATAATTTTTATCAGCAAAAATAAACTTTAAAAATATAATAAATTATCCATATATCCATTGATGGGTTTAAGGTTAAACAAATTAAAGTATGTAAATAAGTTGAATTATTGTGCCACAATAAATGAATACCAATAATCAAAACAATATAACATACAACTATGTATAACATTTTGTTTTTGGTCCATGTAATGGTAATGTAATTTGAATTTGAAGATTCCTTTGTGTTGGCAAAGGTAGCAGGTACTTAGCACTTAGTAATTGATCAAGCCTCTGTTGGGGAAACAGAAGGTATGAACTCTTGTCTCCTGTTGCAGACATAACAGGAAGGGGTTGGTTGAAATAGGAAGTATCTAATGCTATGTATTTAAGAAAAGCCCCAGAGAGGCACAGTCAGAATTTCCTTGGACCAGCATCTGATGGAAGAGCAGCTACATAAGAGAGAATGGAGAACTGAGCCTGAATTTCCTGAGAACTTGTCATGGTGAAGCTTCCTCTGAAGAGGAGCCCAGGAGCCTAGACCCCAGAGCCCACAGCCTGGAACCTGGAGTCCAGAAACCATAGGCTGGAGCCAGGACCCCAGGTGACTGAGAAAACATGACTGGAATGTTGAGACTTTGTGGATTGGTTGAGGTTTGAATTCTCTGGAGCAGAAATTGCGAAAGATCTGACATGGAGCAGACCCTGTGAACTTCAATGTGAAGAAGGACCTACCCAGAGAGGAGGGCAAGGAACTGGGAGCTGTCTCCCATTGAACCCAGGTGACACTGGTGAATCCAGGAAGAATGTGGGACCATGGAAGGGGATCCAGGGAATCCGAAAACAGGCCTCAAGTCAAGATGAAAAGACCTCTTCATGGGTATTAAGTTATGATGAAATTGTAGTTTACTAGTGACCTAGGCGTAGAAGGTCTATATCTTCTATTGTCCTTAGTGATTAATGATACTTAGTAATTGATTGCTGATTAGTGACTGACTGAGTTAACTTGAGATTTGCCACATGAGGGAAGACTTTGACTATTGTACTTTGAGACTATATTGTGATTTTACTTATTAATTGATTGTTGAATACTAAGTGACTGACTGAGATGATTGTTCTTTGTCCTAATTATTATGACCACTTTGGTAAAAACTATGTGGCCATTTTAATGATAAGCTGTTGTGAATATTATGTTGTGATTTTCCATGCCAAGTTGTAATATTGTGAATTCTGTACCTTGATTTTCTGTGAATGTTTTGCTTTGATTTGTTATGGAATAGAGTGTTTACTATACTGTGTGATCAGAAACTTAAAAGCTGTTCACAGTAGCATTCTTCTGGATATGCATGACATTACAATCCATTATTGCTTTTTTCATTGATGTGGTGTGACCCCAGTATGGAAACTGCTTCAAGTGCTACAGATCAGTAACTTATAGTTAGGGAGGAAGGATTGCACCATGGAATGGTTAAGTAAATTTCCAATAGTCATGTAGCTGGCAGGCAAAAAAAGAAATATTTGAAGCTAGCTCTTCCAGACCACAAGTGTCAAAAGCAGTTATAAAAAGAAACCACTTTTCTATATACTTCTGGTCTATAAATTTTGGTTCTAAGATAATATTGCATTTAAAATTAATTTTCAGCCCATAGGAATCCTCATTACAGATTCGTGATTTCCATTTATAATTGAGTTTGATATGTTTGATGTAGAAGAGCTAGGTAACTTTCTATGGTGTTTATTTTAAATGAAATAAAAAAATAAATTTTAAAATATAGAAAAATGTATTCGATGATTTGTTTGAGGCTAAACAAATTAAACATGGAAACATGAATTAGAAAGTTAATAGGGGGGATCAAAACACAGACTTAGAAAATGACATGAAAGGAAAAACTACTACATTCAAAGTCTCAAAGAAAAATGTAAATGGATGTTAGATGTAAAAAGAAGGGAAAAAATCAGGAAAAGTAATGAGAGTGATGCAAGGAAATCATGAAAAAAGAGTCAAGAACTTGGTAAAGGAGAAACAAAATCTGCCAAAGAAAATCACACCTTAAAAATACAAAATAGTCTTAATCCTAAAAGAGGCACAAAAAGTCACAAAAAAGAACTCCTTAAAAAGCAGAGTTGGACAAATATGAAAGAAGGCACAAAAGTTGAAAAAATAACTCCTGTAGGATTTTAGCAAGTGGAAGCTCATGACTTCATGAGACATGAAACAATAAAACAAAATTAAAAGCCTGAAAAAATAGAAGAAAATATAAAATTTATCATTGGACAAACAACTGACCTAGAGAATAGATCAAGGAAAGAGAGTTTATGAATTATTTGACTAGTTGAAAGTCATGATAAAAGAAGTGCCTATACATCATCTTTCATGAAATTATCAAAGAAAACTGAGATTCTAGAACTAGAGTGTAAGATATAAGTGAAAATAAACCATTGATCACCACCCGAAAGAGATTCCCAAATAAAAATTCCTAGGAATATTGTAATCAAATAGCAGAACTACCAGATCAAGAAGAAAACTCTCCAAGTATTCAGAAAGAACTAGTCAAAAATGTGTAGCCACAGTCAGGATAACACATGATTTAGCAGCTTCTACATTAAAGTATCTGACAGCTTGCAATATGATATTCTGGAGTACAAAAGTCCTAGCATTACAACCAAGAATTAGCTACCCAGCAAAACTGAGTCTAATCTTTTTTTTGGGGGGGGGGGGGGGAGCGTGTGGGATGATGAGAGTGGGATTGATATTCACTGAAATACATAACTTTCAAACATACCTGATAAAAAGACCAGAGCTGTATAGAAAAAAAAAAATGACTTTCAAATACAAGACTTATCAGAAGCATCAAAGTATCAACAGAAGAGAGAAATAAAGAATTCAATAAGATTAAACTGTTAACATGTCTACATGAGAAGATGATACTGATAACTACTAGGAACTTTCTTATTATTAGGGTAATTTGAAAGAGTATATATACCCAGGGGAATATTATGATCTCATATCTTAAAAATAATAATAAAGTAAGGGGTACGAAAGAGGAATTTATTTTGTGAAGGGGGAAAGGAGAAGTATAGTAAGTTGAATCATTTCATATAAAAGAGGTGCAAAATAACTTTTACATTGAGGGGAAGATGGAAGACATGGGGTGTGGGATACTTGAACCTCATTCTTATCAGAATCAGCTCAAAGACAGAATAATATACACATTCAATTGGGTGTAGAAATCTATCTTTTTCTACAGGAAAGTAGTAGGAGAAGGAGATAAGAGATGTAGGGTGCTGTTAGAAGGAAGGGAAGATTGGATGAAGGCAGTAGTCTGAAGCATAACACTTTTGAGAATAGAGTGAAGGGAGAGATAGAGCAAGATAAACAGATGGAAATAGTATGGAGGGAAAGGTACAGTTAGTAATTATAACTGTTAAAAATGCATGACCATTTTCTCTGATAAAGCTCTTATTTCTTAAATATATAGAGAACAGAGTCAAATTTGTAAAAATATAAA
>NW_027185761.1:6170441-6262340 GCF_028583685.1 Petaurus breviceps papuanus | reverse complement strand
GCTGGCAGCTAAAGTCACCTATATGATCTAGGCCTTCATTCAACTTGTTTCCTCATTAGTACAATGTGGAGAAAAGATAATGATCTGCATAATTTTCTCCGACTCTAAATAAATAATGTGACCATGCCTTTTCTGTTTCACAAATAAGTTAGGGAAAAAATGTGGTACAGGACAAAGACTTGAGGATTTGGAGAAAGAACATTCATATTTAGAATCCTGCTTGTGCCATTTAGTATCTATGGAACTCTGGGTGAATCATGTCATGGACCCCAATACCTTATCCATAGACTGAAATCATTAAAATCATTGGCGTCTACAATATAAATCAATGATCCTTTCACCATGGAATGTTGATTTTTCCCCTTTAGGTGTTAATCAATCATTTTAGGATTCTCTAATTATGGGTGAAGATTTATTTTTTTAAGTTTTTAATAAATTTATTTATTTTACTTTTCAACATTCACTTTTGTAAGATTTTGAGTTCCACATTTTTCGCCATCTCTCCCTTCCCTCCACCTAAGTCAGCAAGAAATTTGACAAAGCCTCTACATAAACATTCATATTGAAACTATTTTTATATTATTCATGTTATAAAGAATTAAAACCAATGGCAAAACCAATGATGAATAATAATCAACCAAAAAGAAAAAGAAAAAAAAAAGACTGTGAGTAAATAATATGCTTTAATCTTCATTCAGACTCCACAGGTCATTTTTTCTGGATATGGACAGCATGTTCCACCAGGAGTCCTTTGGAGTTGCCTTGGATCCTTGCATTGCTAGCAAGAGATGTATCTATCACAGTTGGTCATCAAACATTGTGGTTATTACTGTGTACAATGTTCTCCTGGTTCTGCTCATTTCACTCACCATCAATTCATTCAAGTCATTCTAGGTTTTTCTGAACTCTGCTCAAAATGTCTTATAGCACAATAGTACTCCATTACATCTATATACCACAACTTGTTCAGCCATTCCACAGCTCATGGACATTTATACAGTTTCCAGTTCTTGATCTCCACAAAAAGAGCTGCTATAAATATTTTTTGGTCCATGTGGGTCCTTTTCCCATTGGTATGATCTCTTTGTTATACAGACAGACCTTGAAGTGAAATTGCTGGGTCAAAAGGTATACACATGGGGCGGCCAGGTAGCACAGCAAGTAAGAGCACCGGCTCCAGTGTTGGGAAGACCTGGAGATCGAATCCCGGGCTCAGCTTAGCACCCACCCAGAAACACCTGGCTGTGTAACCTTGAGCAAGTTACTTAACCCCAATTGCTTAGGGGTGGCCAGGTGACTCAGCGAGTAAGAGCACCGGTTCCAGTGTTGGGACGACCTGGAGATCGAATCCTGGGCTCAGACACTCAGCACCACACCCAGAAATAACTGGCCGTGTAACCTTGAGCAAGTTACTTAACCCCAATTGCTTAAAAAACAAAAAAGGTATACACATTTTTATAGCCCTTTGGGCATAGTTCCTAGGTGAAGATTTTTATTAGGCAATTGGCAATACATTTATCATGTGGCAAATGAAACCAGAGATACTTTTCCTGCAAGAAATAAAGTGATTACCTGTTAAAGATGCGACTCCAGAATAAAGAAGGGTGTATTTTTTAGTCAGTAGGTCAATACAAACATAGTCTTGCTATGCCCTGACATATATTATCAAGAATTTTATTTCCTCTCAAAGTTTACTAGAATCCAGGTCAAGGATACTGCTATTGTTAATACAATAAGTCTCCCCCCATGGTACTTTAAGTTATACATTATTTGCTTAAGGTTAATCAGATATGAGCAGGTAACCCTGACTGTGTCTAAGTTCCCAGGCAGTTTAACCACTTTTACTAAAATTAATCATTACCAACTGGTTAGTAAAGTAGTTATTTTTTCTGAACTGAGTGATTGTCATATGTGTTTCTTCAGCTGTAAAATATAGATAACAATAGCATCTACAACCCAGAGTTGTTGTGAGGATCAAATTAGATAATATTTTCTAAGGGCTTAGCTCAGAACCAGTCACAAAGTAGTACCTCATATATACTTGTTGCGTTCTCTCACCTAGCTGAGTTAAAATGATCAAAGCAATGATGCCTGCAAAGAGAGCCTAGAATAGTCATTACTACTGTTACTGATCATAATAATCATAACACTGACAATGGAATGGTTTAACACTTCCTTTTCTAGCTCATTTTACAGGTGAGGAAACTGAGGCCAAGAGGATTAAATGACCTGCCCAGGGTTACATAGGTTTGTCTAACTCCAGATTTGAACTCAGGTCTTCCTGACTCCATTCATGACAATCTATTCACTGTGCCAATTAGCTGCTCTTAATATTAGTTGCTATATAAATACTCATTCCTTTCCTTTACCTTCCTCTCTGGCAGAATTGATTATCCTCTTTTACTAGGTCCACTTTCTTCTTTACAATTTTGTGACACTATTTCCTCTTGGTTTTCCTCCCTGTCAGAAATCATACTGTAGAAGAGAGACCACTATAGGAATGGGGAACAGCCACAGAGAATGGTGAGAGCTGAAATAGTTTCTTGTCTATGGGATAGCTAAGAGGACAATGCCACGGAATCAAAGAATAAGTTGTGTGGTATAGTATAAGAAGACTGGAAAGATAGAATGGGACTAAATTATGAAGGGCTTTCAATGAAAAAATAAACTTTTTTTCTATTTCCTCCTGTAGATAATAGGAAGCCACTAGAATATACTGTGTGTGGGGTGGGGGTCGGGGAGAGTTGATATAATCAGGCTTGAATTTTCAGAAACTTTAGGAGCTATATGAAAAATGGTTTGGATTCAGGAGAGAGACATGAGGCAGGCAGACTCATCAGCAGGTTATTGCAGCAATTGAGGTGAGAGGTAATGAATGTTGGCGCTAGAGTAGGGGAAGTGTCAGAGGAGAGGAATGGAACATATTCAGGAGATATTGCAAAGGTGAAATCAGCAGGCCATGGCAACAGCTTGGGTTAGCGAGATCAAAGTTAAGAATCCTGATTAACTCCTAGGGACTGGAAGGATAGTATTGCCCTCTACAGTAATAGGGAAATAGGAGAAGGGAAGAATTTGGGGAAAAGATAATGGGTTCTTTTTGGAACATTTTGGGTTTAAGATGTCTTGTGGATATTCAGTTCAAGATTATCTAAAAGGTAGTTGGAGATATGAGATTGGAGGTCAGTATAGAGATTGGGGCAGGATAGGTAGATTTGATAATCATCAGCAAAGAGATGGTAATTAAATTAATGGGAGCTGATTACTTCACAAAGTGCAGTGGTCCAGAAGGAAAAGAGAAGAGGGCCTAGGATAGAACTCTGAATGACAACTATTATTAGAAGGCATGAGGTGGAGGATATAACAAAGTGAGAGAGTGGTCATATAAGTAAGGACAACAAAAAGAGTGAGCCATCCTGAAAGTCTAATGGGTTTTAAGGAGGAGAGAATGAATAACTTCATCAAAAGCTGCAGGAGGTCAAAGGGAATGGGGATTGAGAAAAGGTCATTGCATTGAATACACAAATTAGATGTGTGTGTGTATTTTTTTTTGTATTTTTATTATCCCTCTCAAATGCTCAAATGGATCTGTGATCTTATTAACTCAGAACTCCCTCTAATGATATTCTTCTCTTTTATATTCCATCAATTGTTATGGTTTTTTTGACTCCATGAATACCATACCTCCCCCACAATAAGCTCATCACCAGAAATTTTATCCTAATGGAAATTCATCTAGATTTGATGCTCAATACATTCTTAGCGCACTCAGTTGCTTGGCCCCTCTGATAGAAATAGATCTACCCTCTGAAGAAAACTGGAGGAGAGAGCAATCAACTTTGTAGAGGGTTCCTTTGTATAGGGTCCAGAACTTCCCAGTTAAACTCTGCATTTTCAATCAGGTGTTCTACTTGGTTCTGACTCCACAAATATTATGCCCCATGCCAGGTACCCTTTGGTACCCACCAACCCCCTTTTCACCTTCTTTTTGTATATTGTTTTCCCCAATAAATTTGTAAGCTTCTTGAGGGAGGTGTTGTCTTTCTTTTTCCTATGTATATCCCCTGTCTTAACACAGCATTTAGAATATAGAAGGCACTAAAACAAATGCTTCTTGACCATTGACTATTATTGGATATTGATGTACATCTCAACACATGAATTTTTGCCTATCTTGTATGAATTTTCCTCGTATCCTTTCAACAACTGACCAGAGGAGATCTACCCAATTTATTAGAGATCTTCCCTGATTTCCCCCAGGATCTCAAAAGTACTAGTAAATCATTCTGCCTTTCTAATTGTCAGATCTCTCTCTGACCACATGACTAACCCATATTATCTCTTGGTCACACAATTCTTTGATGTCATATTATACTCTTGTTCTTCTGAGCTGCTCCATAATAAACGTCATGGACTACAATGACCAACCATGTACATTTCCGCTTAACTTGTGTGATGATTTAAAAAAAAATCTTTTGAAACAGTAGTGTTCTATTTCTCTTGACACTATAGGCATATCAGTTTAAAAAAATTACTGAAAAGTCGAACCATGGCTATTATGGAAAGCCTAGATACAGTAACAAGCTTTTACAATTTCCTGAAAGCAACATAACCAGCACTTCTTCTCTTTCTCACATTGAACCCCAATTCATCACTCCTCTCTATTGTTTGTTCCAGATAGAAATACTGCCATTATTATCTAGGCAGGAGGTATTCTCGATCCATGTGTTATGTTTTGTATGGATAGTTTGGCCAAATTGTTTGAGTAATTACACATTCCTCCCAGTAAGTTGTTTTGTCTGGGAGCTTCATGCAATCAACACAATTTACAAACCAGAGCATCTAAATGACCACATTATATATAGAAAAACCTCCCTAGAATTGGACTCTGACCCAGATTTTCTCCATCATAGCAGTGAATACAATGGAGATAATACATCTCACTATATGAATACCTTGCAAGATGCTTATTATTAGAAGATGATTTGCCATGGGCATTCTGAATAATTTTAAATGATTTTTATAGATAGATGCGAAATACTTTGTTGTAAAAAATCCTGTAGATTGTATTTTGTTCTTCTGAGAAACATGTGTTTTTCTAAGTCACAAATAAAAATATCCAATGGAGGCTTATCTTTTCTGTCATTTGGCCAATTTTAAGATAATAAAAATATTAATTTACTGATTCATTAATAATAGAGGATGTTCTAAATATGTCCATATATGACTATAAATCATAGCCAATCTGAATGTTTAAATACTCATTACTTCTTTCAAGATGTTCTGGTGAATATATATTTACATATATATATATATAAATATATATATATATATATTCAATATAGTACATCTTCATTTAACACATTAATGGAATGCTTTATTTAAAATTCATTCAAAGCATTATTAAAAGATTTTTCAATGACAGCAGAAAAAAAGGTCCTCTCCCTAATTTATTTGTTGGCCCTTGCCAAGAACTTAGTATTTAAATCATGATGTCACTGTCTTGAATTAGCTTTTCCCACTGTTTAAAACTTGCCCTTTTCACAACTATTTAACTTATTTCATTAAAAAGCCATGATGGTAAGGTCAGAATTGTGGATCAGATCCTAAATGAATTTCATCTTTATCCCAGGGTCACACACTGGCAATCCCAAACACATAACTATCAAATTTGTGTTACTGAACTCAAAAAGATCACACACTTTAAGCTTGGAGGAAACTCCAAGGCCACATAGTTCATCATGCTTACTACACAGATGAGAAAATGAAGTTTCAGAATGTTTACGTGACTTGCTACCTTTATCTAGAACTTAGCTTAATTCCTAGCATATAAATGCTTTTTGACTTGATGACTAAATTTGATCTGTAGTTTTGACTTATTACCTTGTCAAAGGGAAGGTCACCTATGCAGAATGATTAAAATGATAGAAGTATAAAAGTGATAAATATTAGAGGGGATGTGGACGTGGGATGTGGAAAAAAAATCGAGACAAATTGTCATTTGAATTTTGAACTGAACCAACCATTTGGGGAGCAATCTGGAGTTATTTCCAGAGTTATCAAATTACCTCTACCCTTCAACCCAGCAATACCACTACTTGGTCTATTTCCAAAGAGTGAATAAGGACAAGAACCTATATGTTCTAAAATGTTTATAGCACCTCTCTTGGTGGTGGCAAAAAATCTGGTAATTTATTGGATGCCCATCAACTAGGGCATGACTAAACAAGTTGTGGTATATGATTGTGATGGATCACTACTGTGCTATAAGAAATGATGAGCTGAATGAATTTGGAAAACAAATGGAAAGATTTGAACGAAATGATGAAGAGTAAAATGAGCAAAACCAAGCAGAACATTGCTGTATATAGTAATTGCAATATTGTTTCAAGAAGGACTTTGAATGAACAAGTTATTTGGTCTATTATAAATACCAAAATTAATTATAAAGGACATACAATGAAAGAGGCTGTCTGCATCCAGAGAAAGAACTGATAAAAAGTATAGAATAATTACATATACATTATATATAATTATTTATATAAAATTATAATCATATATACATGTGTGCATACATATATGAGTGCCTAATATTAGCTATTGCTATGGTGGAGAAGAAAAAAAAACATTTACATGATAATTTTGTTATATATTTGAAAGGAATAGCAAGTGGTGCATAGTAGATTTGCAGTTTCGTTTATGATAACTTTTCATTGTACTGTTATGGAAATGCTTGTTTTATTCCATAAATTAAAAATAATATTTGATAATGATTCAAAATGTATTTAGAAAAACTAAAAAAAATAAGGTGATAGACATAGTAAACTAGTTAACTAACTAACTAACTAACTAAAGAGTAAATTCAATAATCTCCACTAAATCACAGTGCCCTCCCAAAAGGATAAGCCTATTGCTTCTCTTTGGGGAAAAAAAATCCAAGTTCATTTCTTATAAGTGAAAGCTATAGAATTTTTATTTTATGCAGTCATAGTGTTACCAAATTGCACATAATCTATTCGGTCTTATTCTTTATTAAAAATCTATCTGTTTTGGAAATTTACTGAAGGTCAAAGCACTGTTTTTGTTTTCATTAACTGCTATCTTGTCAAGTTCTTTACAATTAGATTAGCCTTTTGCTTTTGAATTTTATATGAGATTGGAGTTACTTGTAAAAGAGAAGCAATAACATAAACTGAAGTGTTAATAGAGAATTATTCTTCATTTCAGTGGTCAGCAGTAGATTCATTCACTTAATAGAGAAGCAGTTTGTATTTATACAGAGTTATCTTATGATACACTAAATATGAGTCAGAGCTATAAACTCTTTAATAGAGCAAACTGAAATGTAGACATCAAGTTTTACTTTCTCCTTTGCCAAGAAGAAGGTTTTGAGGCAGAGTACAATTTTATATGCTGAGCAAATTTTTTATATGTACATACATACATGCATGCATACACCTAAACACATATACATATATGCATAAACATACACATATACATAAATATACATATTTGTTGTGTCCATGTGTATGCATGCATGTTATGAATGTGTATATGTAGTTATAACATTCTATGATGGAAATAGCTATGAATTTGGAGCTCAATTACCTGACTTCTAATCCTGTTTCTGTTGCTACCTGTGTGACATTTTTTTCAGTTGTATCTAACTCTTCATGACCATATTTGAGACTTTCTTGGCAAAGTTACTGCCTTTTCCTTTCATTTTCCAGGTAAGGAAACTGAGGCAAACAGGTTAAGTGACTTGTCCAGGTTCACAAAGGCAGCAAGTGCCTGAGGTCAGATTTGAACTCAGAAGGAAGAGTCTTCCTGACTGTAGGCCCAGAACCCTAGCCACTGTGTCACCCATGACATTGGGCAATCTATTTAAACTTCTTTCAGCAGTGAAATGTGGGGTAGCCAGATGGCTCAATAGATAGAGAGATAGGCTTGACATCAGGAAGATCTGAGTTCAAGTTTGGCCCGAGTCACTCATTTGAGTGTGTTCTTTGACAATTCCCTTAATCTATTTGTCTTAATCCACTGGAGAAAGAAATGATCCATGGAGTAATGCAGATTCAGACACAACTGAGTGACTAAACAATGTCGAAAACAGTGTAATGATGGGGGTGAAGTTGATGGAGTCTAATTCTCTACCACTTCTAAAAGTATCATCTTTTTATGCTAAAACTCTGTAAGTGCTAGATACACCTAAGAAACAAATATATTTCTAAGTTTCAAGGTCCTTCGATAAATTTTGGAAACTGTCTAAACCTGTGGGGTGTCTCATTTCCATTTAAAGGTGGAATTTCTTGCTCTGCAGGAACTTGTCCTCCTTTTATCATGAAGCATCTATTATTGGTTAGAATGTTCCCAGATTACCGTTTTATCATAAGCAGGAGATTTTCAAAGAATCCATCAGTTTGCCTATAACACTTGGCTCTGACACTGAAAGTAGAAATAATCTTGGATAATTCATTTCATCTCTCTGTGCATTAGTTGTGACTTGTTCAACACAAGTCCCTTGCTTTAATATATTGATACATTGCCAGGATGGGGTTACCTTAAGGAAGTAATCTTAGAGTTTTCTTGCTTGTTCATACAGGAGAGGGCAATGTAAACAGCAGAACATTTAACATCCAAAATGTCTTACATCTCGTTTTCTACATAAGAGTCCTAGTTTCTCATGTCTCATAATGTTGTGAAGCTCTGGTTACTTAAAGATTTGTATCATTTGAATACAATCTCCAGTAGATTCTACCAAGCTGGAAAGGCTTTGAGACCAGGCCCAAGGCCTGCATAGGGTGGTATTTTTTTCAACTGTATCTACATTCAAAAACTTGTGTATTAAGTTTACATTGTACTGAGAAATTCATTGTTGAGGGAACATATGTGTATGATAATGAATTTTTGAGTTTGTAAGATATTGACGAAGTTAAAAATTCTCAAATTGCTGAAGTAAATATACTTGTATGTTTTATAATTTGCAAAGCACTTTTGCATAAAATAACTCATTTGATTTTTATAATGTGAAAAAGGAAAACAGTATTGCCCCATTTTATCTTTAAGGAATTTTTTTAAATGCTTTATTAACTTCTGATTTACATCATTCATTTCCACCAGATTTTGAATGACAAATTTTCTACCCACCGCCCCAAAATAGCAGTCTCACAGGATATCCCCTCCTCCAATCTGCTCTCTCCCATATTTTCTCCCGTACCCATTTTGACTTTTCCAGTGGATCTCTATGCCTCAGTGCCTGCGTATCTTATTTCCCAATTACATGTAACATGGTATTAATGATATATATATATGTATATATATATATATATATATATATACACACACTCACACACATACATATATTTGAATATTTGGTTTTAAAACTTTCAATTCCAGATTCATTCCTTTCCTTCCTTGTCACCCACCCTTACTGGGGAGATAAGCAGTTCAATATAGGTTGTACAAGTGTGGCTGATGCATAACAATAACATAGGAGATATATTGTAAAAGAATGACTATATTTCCCTCCCTCCTATCCCACCTCCCACTTGTTCTGTTCTCTACTTTGATCCAGTCTATTTTCAAAAGTGGGTGCTTCCAACTTCCCTCCCCCCAGCCTGCCCTCCCTTCTATCATCCCCCCTCTCATCCCCTTCCCCCACTATTCTCCTGGAGGGAGAGACCCTATTTAGTGTGTATTTCACTCCCTCCTCAAGCCAAATTCAATGGGAATAAGGTTGACCCATTCCCTTTTGCCTTCCTATTCTTTCCCTCCCTTGTAACCATTTCCCCTTGCCTCTTCTGTGTGAGAGAGTTTACCATAATCTCTCTCTCCCCATCTCCTTTCATTATATTCCTCTCTCCTCTTAATTTCACCTTTTAAGTATCATTCCTTCCTGTTAAATTGGTCCTGTGCCCTCTATCTATGTATACCTGTAAACACATATACACACATTAACATATGTATTCATATGCTCATATACCCTCGTATATAGACATATATATATATATATATATATATATATATATATATATATATATAAAATCCCTTCAACTACTGAGAAAAGTTTCATAAGTTACAATTATTGTTTTTCCATGTAGGAATATTAATAGTTCAAATTTGATAAGTTCCTTATGATTAATTTTCCCTTATCATGCTTCTCTTGCTTCTTGTATCTGAATGTCAAATTTTCTATTCAACTCTGGTTTTTTCAGCAGGAATGCTTGAAAGTCCTCTATTCCATTGAATGACCATATTTTCCCCTGAAACATGATACTCAGTTTTGCTGGGTAGGTGACTCTTGGTTTTAATCCCAGCTCCTTTGCCCTCTCGAATATCATATTCCAAGCCCTTCAATCCCTCAGTGTAGAAGCTGCCAGATCCTGGGTTATCCTGATTGTGTTTCCACAGTATTCAAATTGTTTTTTCATAGCTGCTTGTAATATTCTCTCCTTAATCTGGGAATTGCGGAAACTGGCTATAATATTCCTAGGAGTTTTCTTTTTGGGATCTTTTTCAGGAGGTGATCAGTGGATTCTTTCAACCTCTATTTTACCATCTGGTACTAAAACATCAGGGCAGTTTTCTTTGAGAACTTCCTGGAGGATGATTTCTAGGTTCTTACTTTGGTCATGGCTTTCAGGTTGTCCAATAATTTTTAAATTATCTCTCCTGATGTATTTTCCAGGTCAGTGTTTTTTTCCCATGAGATATTTCACATTGCCTTTTATTCTTTCATTCATTTGGATCTGTTTAACAGCATCTTGATTTCTCATAAAGTCATTAGCTTTCATTTTCTCCAATCTAATTCTGAAGCAATGATTCTCCTCACTGAGCTTTTGAGATTCTTTTTTCCATCTGGCAAATTTGGCTTTTTCAGGCATTCTCTCCTCATTGTCTTTTTGAGCCTCCTTTGCCATTTGAGTCAGTCTGTTTTTTAAGGTATTATTTTCCTCAGTAAGGCTGTTGACTCTTATTTCATAATTTTCTTGCATTTTTCTCATTTCTCTTCCCAATTTTCCCTCCAGTTTTCTTATCTGCTTCTTAAGGTCCTCTATGGAATGTAACCAGCTTGTATTTTCCTTTGAAGCTTTTGGTGCAGGAGTTCTGACTTCACTGTCTTTCTCCTTTTCCATGCTTTGCTCCTTTTTGTTCCCAAAATAGGAGTCTAATGTTGGAGTCTTCTGTCTGCTTTGTTTCCTTTGCCTGCTCTTTTTGCCACTCAATTACTTGACTTTTGGGCTTTTTGCCACAGTAGGACACTGCCCCTAGACAGGGGAACTTTCGTTCCTAACGCTGTTGTTTTTTTTTTTTTTCCAGCTTCCGGAGGTATTAGATGGGTGCCCTTTCCGAGGTCTCCATAGGCTCTGGCAAGCTGGACACACACCCCAGGATCTCCACCCTAGACTGCAATCCAGATCCAAGCAAGTTAAAGCCAGAGCGATTACCCCTCACACTGGTGCTTGGTCCCCCTACACTCTGCAGGCCAGGAGCTGAGGCTACCACGTGGCACTGGCTGGTTGTGCCAGCATCTCAGTGGCTTTTCACCCCGGGGTAAATGCCATGCACTCCCAAAGTCCAGACTTCACTGACATCTCACTTTGTCCTTCACATCTATGTGTTGATAAATCTGGAAATGGCCACAGTTGCTGTTGATCTGGAGTCCCTCTGGCTATGGCTGGTCAGGCCCGACCTAGGGCTAAACCCTCAGCATGGGGCTGGGCTCAGCTCCCAGAGCACTGTACTGGATTCCTGCCTGCCTGCCGTGCTGTCCTCCGTGGGAGGTTAGCTTCCCTGTGTCATTTTGTGTGTTCTGCAGCTCCAAAGTTTGTTTAGAGACCCCTTTTTACATGGATTAGGGAGGGTGGAATCCTGAGCCATGGGAAGGTCATATTTCTACTCTGTCATCTTGGCTCTGCCCCCTATTGTTAAGGAATTTTAAAACAGACTTTATTCCACTTCTATTCTTTCATCTATGTCCTTCTGTCCATGAATATCTATTGCTTCTCTCTCTGTCTCTCTCTGTCTCTCTCTGTCTCTGTGTCTCTCTGTCTCTCTCTCTCTCTCTCTCTCTCTCTCTCTCTCTCTGTTTCTCTCTGCCTCTCTGTCTCTGTCTCTGTCTCTCTCTCTCTCTGTCATACACACACACACACACACACACACACACACACACACACAAACAGACACCTATCTACCCAGACTAAACCTGTGATTTCATAGATCTAAGCAACATCCAGTGGAAAGCTCAAACTGAGTCAGATCAGTACCTTTTCTGCAACTTAAAGACTTCAAGAGTTGCCTGGGGTCTCTGAGAGCTTAGGTGCCTTGCTTAGAGTTATATAGTCACTATGTGGTAGATAACTTCTGATACTGAGGTTATATGTGTTCTGTGAAATCTCTCTTGTTCTCTCTGTCCTTGAGAAGCATCACATTGTTTTAGTTATGCATATCAAGCCATATTATTGGAAAGTCTATTCACATAGACTATAAGTGAAAATTGCTCACTAGCTATACTTCTTTAGTATACACCTAAGTTGATTATGACTTTTGACCCAGAATATTCTAGGGAAATTCATACAAGGGTCATAT
This sequence comes from Petaurus breviceps papuanus, assembly GCF_028583685.1. Classification (NCBI taxonomy): domain Eukaryota; kingdom Metazoa; phylum Chordata; class Mammalia; order Diprotodontia; family Petauridae; genus Petaurus; species Petaurus breviceps. The sequence goes on along the minus strand of NW_027185761.1, from coordinate 6,249,755 downwards.
ATTCACTGATGTAATTCAACTTCCTAGAAAAAATGTGTTTGGTAGATTTACTTGGCTTAACTACATAGATCTTACGTAAAGGACATTTTTAATCCATCTGAAATCTGCTAAAGTTTGGAAAGGCCTATTACATTCTTTTTGAAGAGGGTCATATCTAAAAGATAGACAATGCTTCTAATTTGTATTCAATTTAATCATCTGTTATCTATTTAATCCATATCAAGAAAATGAGATAAAGGAAATTGATAGCAATTTGCAGTAGCTGTTATCCATCCCAAGGGTGCACTATTAAAGCTAAAAAGTTTGTTTAGATTGCCCTTCAGCCTAATTCCATTCAGTAATATTGCTAACGACCCTATTAAGAACATTAAAGGTTTACTCATATGACCAATGTTTTGAATAATATATACCAGGGGGTATACATTGATTTATCTGACATTTAAATCAAGGTCACCTCTAAGACTTTACTGTAATGCTGCTGATGAAGATGTATTTTTTTTTCTTCCAATATGTCCTATCCAACTTGGTATAAATGAAACACATCTTTTCTTTACTCCTTTTCCCCTTAATAATCTCATGAGGTTGGGAGTTTCTAAGAACATTCTGATACAGAGAAAAGATAAAGCCTATGGGTCTCTAATCAGCCTCCATCATTCTATTCAAACCAATCCCAGAACAAAAACAAACCACAAATATTAAACACCCACTATGTAACCAGACCTATGAGAGGAACATTATAGTAGTTATATAATATTTAATTTATGGTCTATGCCTTCAAGGAACTTGGGGCCTAATTAGGGAAATAATGATAAATCATGTTTTGATAGTTTTGGGCATATTTAAACTTACAAATCCATAAAATACTTATTAAGCTCCTATCAAGTACAATATGTTTTATATATAGCTCTATTAGCTACTCAGGACAATGTTGTAATTACTATTTTGTATATAAGGAAACACAATCAGGTAGGGGCAGAGATTTTCAGTTTCTCAGGTGGGAAGTCAGTGAACCTTAGAGCTAGAAGGGGCCTCAGGCTTTAAGCCATACCTGACTAAGACACTGTAATCAAATAAACATAGGATCTAGAGTGAGGTAGGCAATACTCCCATTCTCATTCTTAAATTCCTCATCTATAAGAAGGCAATAATCATAATACCTACATCATGAGGTTTAAATGAGATAATATATGTCAAGAGACTTCCAAATCTTGCCATGTTGCATAGGTATTGACTATAATTATCAATATATTCTTTATTATAAATAACATTATCAAATGTATAATAAAATATGACTAATAAAATATCACAAAAGCAAAGCAAGAATAAAAAATACACCTATTGGTGGCAAATTTTTTCTTTGAATTGTATAAAACCAACATGTAAATACAAAATATACATTGATTATTCAAGAAGCCCTGAATGTATTATAAAATATATCTAGCACATACAAAATGTAACTGTTTTTTAATAAATTGAGGCTAAAAATAATGTGATAATATAAATATTAATTCAAGATTTTAAGACAATTTTGTTTGCTTTCATTGAATGTTAATCATGTTTGAGGGGATGATTGTGACTGTCTAAATCTTTTTGCAGGAGTCTATGGAGCTCTGAGCACCCAATAAATATCCCTCCAGCAAGCAGAGACATTCAAAATCCTTTCATTGTCCTCTGGGTAAACACTCAATAAATTTTTATGGATGACAATGAGAATAATTCTCCTAATGAAAAGGTAGAAGTAAGGCGATATTTAATCCTTTTGACCTCCTACACTCATTTATTTAAAATTTTGGCTTATAAAAGACAAACTACCATTAGAAAATGTTTCTTATGACTGAAAGGCTCTTTAGTAAGAGGTATCTATTACAGCCATCAGATCTGGGAAACAACAAAGATTATTCTCAGATCATGCTCATAGATCTTGAAAACACAAGGGTACGGAGAAGGAAAAAAAAAAGACCATTAGGGTATCAGCATTAGTTAGACAAGTAGATTAAGTAGGAAATTATCATGGTCACTGAAAGACAGGAAGGGTTGCTGGTATTATAGACATTTTACTTCAATACATTTACTTTTTTAAAACAAAACTCGAAGAAAACTTTTTGTAATAAAATGTATATATCATTATATTGTCACATATATCAATATATATATATATATCATGTTAAAATTCTGAAAAAAGTTATATAATTATGATATATTATATTGCATTTTATATATCATATTATAGCATATCACATTATGTCTTCCTTATTATATATTATGCTGATGCAGACCAAAATGTGCCCTAAGATATTTGGGTTATTAAGTGTTCCATTAATATTAATATTAAGGTTTGCTTTTTCAGTACTTATGAGACCCTCCTGAACCTGAGAAAATTGTGGAGTCTCTTCCATTATCTTAAAATACCACAAAACTCCACCCTTGTCCTGATCCACAGAATTCCTTTTCTTCTCCCATCCTGGGTCATAAAATTTTCCCTGTCTCCCTTATCTTGTGTCATCCATTTTCCTCATCCTGTTCCTAAATGTCCAACCCCTATTAGAAACCTTAAAAATTGCATCACTGGGGGCAGGTAGGTGGCACAGTGAGTAGAGTCCTGACCCTGGAGTCAGGAGAACCTGAGTTCAGTTTTGGCCTCAGACACTTAACTCACACATACACACACACACACACACACACACACACACACACACACACACACAAAATTGGTCTTGTGACCTTGGGCAAGTTACTTAACCCCAATTGCCCTCCAAAAAGCAAAACAAACAAACAAACAAAAAATTGCATCATCATCCTATAGACTGAATAGCTTGCTGTCTACATAAGTCTTGTCCTTTTCTTATATCAATGCCTTTGTTTGTTACCTCCTTGCTAAATCTCAGGCCAGTATGCTTTTGCAACAATAAAGCTCCCATTAACTAAAGAGAAGGTCTAAGGGAAATCTTTCAAAAATCTGAGGCAGTTCTCTCAACTGTGACCTCAACAATAATATATTAATATGATACTACTATCGTAATAATATTATACTAATTATATTATATATGATGCTATATTAATAACAATATGATATATTCTTAATATGATAGACTGATATATTAATGTGATAACACGATATTGTCTATCACACTGCATATCTACATTATAGTTTAAAAAAACAAAAACCAGGAAACAACATACTAGCTTTCACAAAGATCTGACCCATACTTCAGACCTTAAAAGCATTTAGGGAACATTAAGGGAGTTTCACCACATCATCTAATCAGTATTTCACAAAACACATCATTAATGTATAAAGGAACAGGCCTGCATTATTCTAACAATTAAGTTCCACAATTCGACCAGGATTGGGGGTTGTTGCTGGCACCAAGTCATTTTATATATTTTCTATTCTAAAGGCCCTGGAGCAAAATGCTCATTCAAGATTAGGTTCAATCTTTAGGTATTCTAATATCTCATGTGAGTATTTGAGTACCCTTTTAACTTTTATTTTGTTTTGTTTTTTGACTTTTTACACCCTCCTCCACATTAAATTACCTTGGAGAACATTAACACAGAGCTTTAGGTTTTGTTTCCTGTCTAGGTGCTCTGTAAAGGGGTGAGTATAAAGACATTCAATGTACCAATGATAAATATGTATGGAACACACACACAGTGTGTGTGTGTGTGTATCTATGTATGTATGCCCATAAGTTAAAGAAAAGAACACTGAAGGTTCTTGAAAGTGTTTATCAACTAACAAAAATTAGGAAACTAAACAAGCTACAGCAATAATTATTATATTCAGAGCTTAAGACTTAAAACCATCTGGGGCGGCCAGGTAGCATAGCGAGTAAGAGCACCGGCTCCAGTGTCGGGATGACCTGGATCAAATCCGGGCTCAGATACTCAGCACCACACCCAGAAATAACTGGCCGTGTAACCTTGAGCAAGTTACTTAACCCCTATTGCTTTAAAAACAAAATTAAAAAAAAAGACTTAAAACCATCTAAATATATAATATCTGTTAGCAATGCTGAATATTTGTTATATTTTAGCTCAACTCTATTGCCTCTCCCTCATGTAGATGACTTCTATCAAACCAATCCATGAATTGGGCTCACCCTTCAACTGGTGGTTATCTTCTCATTGAATACTAGGGAAATTAGCAAAGACTCCTTCTATAATGTATAGTTGTTACCAGCTCAGGACCCAGGGATTCTAGACTCCTGGAACTCACAAGGCCACCTTCTAGCCTTGACATATCCATCTTGAAATTAATCATTAGTCTCTCAAGATGATTTCAAGAACTTGCTAAATGAAGATCATTTTGCCTGATCCCAGAGCTGTGAATTGACTGAGGACAATCAAAACCAGTTAAAGGAAGACAACTGAAACCATTTTTTAAAAAGAATATTAAATGCAGATATCAGAGAGGGTAAGCTGATTTTTATCCTAACTGACCCCAAAATGTTTGGAGCTGGTTCAAACCAGTTTTCCCTGCTGCACCTGGACACAGAGCCTGATGTTCTGACCAGATGTTGCCCCTCCTTACAGTCTTTCTCTATGCACATTTGTTTGTTTGTAAAACAACTTATTGAGACTGTGACACCTGAGAGACTCCTTCCGTATTGAACTGCATTTAATCTGCTGCCCTCTGCCCCTCTTAGGCTCTTCAATACCCTGGTGCTTTGTAGTGACTCCAAATTGAAATTCCTTTGCCTCAATTAAAAGCCCTTATTTTTTTTTCAGTTTTGGCAGTCTTTATTATTCTAAGATTGCCAAACTCAAACAGAAGAGTCAGGTTAGAGCTCAGGCAGAAGTTCTGCAAGTTGAATCCCCCAGCTCTAGTTGCCCCATGAAAGCTGTCCATCATTCATTGCTTGTTTATTGTTTGCCTCTTGTTCTCAAAAAATACCATGGCATCAGAAAGGTGAGGTAATGACTTGCAAGTGAAGTGGATTTAAGCGAGGTAAGGCTGTGCAAATTCACTAGTCTTACTCTCTCATTTGGAGCTATCTGGGGCCTTCTCAAGATATAGCTCGGGATGGTTAGATATAACCTTGGATGCAGTGAGAGACCTTGACCTTTATAAGCCAATGAATTTCCTACCAAGGTGGCTGAAGGAAGAAGAGAAGGAAAAGGCCTAGCCACTCCCCTTCTAAAGTTTCAATGAGCCATCTCTTTTTCTTAGTGGACCAAGATGAAGTTGCCTGAGCATATTAAAAGGGAACTTGAATCCTTCAATATCAAGTCACACATGGTCTTCCAGAAGCAACTCATCATTCCCAAGATGCCTAGTCACTGATACATGATCAACTGGATTTAGGCCACTCAGTTCTAAGCATGCCTCATTACTTCTAATGGATTTTCATTCACAAGAGGAGGTTCAATTTCTGAAATAAAACATATGCAGAAACTAGACTAAGGGGAAGCAAAAATTTAATTGATTTTGTGGTCCTACATTTCTTATAATTTTTTGTACATAGAAGGAAGAATAAACAATGTGTAGGGAATTAGCCATGGTCTTTTAAAGAGACTTAACTCAGAAGTAGGAATTTGGCATTCCTGGTTTGACGGAATTCTTCATCTCTCCCTCTAATCAGCAGAGCCTATATTAAAAAGACCTTTGCAATAAGATTTTGTCCAGGAAGATCTTATTATTTTTTCCTTTTCATCTTTGGTGTCGTAGGCAGAAAAAAATACCAGATATCGGATAATGTGAGACTTGGCCAAATCAAAGTGGTTTTATAAGTCTCAGGTAGGGAAGTTTGTATTTAAAGGTACAAAGCAAGAAAGAGGATATACTCTGTATCCAAAACAGGAACTAACTTTAACAACCTGCCTTTATTAATGTCAAAGAGGCCTATTGATTCCAGATTTTCCATTTCTTTTTTTAAGAATCAAAATCAATTAGTAACTTCATAATTTCTCTTTAGATTTTGGAATTATACTTTAATATTACTGTTGAGGGGAAATGGCACCATTGAAAAGTAGTCATATTAAGATTAATACAGATGAATGTCTATCAAAGGCTACAAGACCCATCCACATACCTGCTGGAGAGTACACCTATAACAAAGCTTGCCAGTCAGCAGCCCAACATAAGTATATTCATGGGAGCAGAGGAGATTTACAGGGGAGACTGGACAGAAAGAAGAGAAAGGAGCTTAGTTGGGGAAAACCATAATAATAGGTTGAGATTGCCATAGTTTCAGAAGTAAGAAAGTGAAGCACAAAAATCTCCTTTAGGGCAGAGACTGTGTTTCTCTCTTCCTCCACCCCCACCTCTCTCTCTTTTGCGAGGGTGGGGAGGGGATTAGGAAGGTTAATATCCATAGAACCTTTATGAATTAATGGATACATAGAGTTGATATGAGAAACAATAGGAACATTAATATATCCCTTTTCACGTTTGTATTCCTGTGGAATTTAGATTTGCCTATTTAAGTCAAGCCAACAAGTATTTATTAAGAGCTATAAGTTATTTATTGTTAATCCCTATAATTGTTATTATGAAATGTTATTTATTAAATCATATAAACTTATGAAACAGGAACTATGCTAAGGTCTGGGAATAAAAAAAGAAAGTAAAATCAAATAAACAATAACAAAATCTCTGTACTCAAGGGGTGGGGAGAAACAATATAAATAACAAATTATATGCCTAGAAGATGAAGGTAAGGTGAAAGGGGCAGACATCAGCAGATGAAAGGGCCAGTAAAGCTCTCATATAAAAAGATGGGCAGTACTTAAGATGAGTCTCAAAGGAAGCCAGGGAAACAGAGGTAAATATGAGGCAAAGCACGTCATCATATAGGTAAAGTTAAGGAAAAGACATGTAGAAAGGAGATGGATTGACATATTCAAAGAACTATGAGTAATCCAGTCAAAGCAGATTAAAGTCTGCATGGAATGGAATAATGTATAAGAAAGAGAAAATTCATGCTTCACAGTTTTAAATGCCAAATTGAATAATTTATACTTGATCCTGGAAGTTGAAAGGGACTACTAGAACTTATTGAAAAGGAGGGTATTATGATCAAATCTGCTATTTAGGAAAATCATCTTGGCAGTTGAGAGAAGTATGAATCAGAATGGAGAAAAATTTGAAGAACAGAGACAAGTTCGAAGTTTTTTGCAGTGGTCTAGGCAAGTGGTAATGAGAATCACAAGCAAGCTTGTGGATTTAGAAGTGAAGAGAAAGGAATCTGTACAAGAGAGGTCATGAATGTAGACATAGAAAGGTTTGATAATGTTCCAGACATGTATGACTGAGGAATTTAGAATGACACAAAAAGTATGAGCCTGAGTGAGCATGTAAAAGTGAGTTGCCTACAACAATGAGGAATTTCAGAAAGGGTGTAAGATGGAAGGGCAAACAAGTTCTGCTTTGGACAGGTTGAGTTGGAAAAGCCTATATGAAATCCAGCTTAAGACATTAAACACGCAGTTGGAATTCTCTGACTATAGCTAGTAGGTAGGTTAGAAATGGATATACATATCTTGGAATTTTCTGAGATCATAATTGAACACATGGAAGTTGATGAGATTATCAAGTGAGGTAGTATAGCTTCAAGGAATAGGTTTGGTACAGAAAGGTTGATAGCTAGGTGGCATATTCAATAAAGTGCTCTGCCTGTAATCAGAAAGACATGAGTTCATATTATGCTACAAACCCTTACTAGCTGTCTCATCCTGGGTAGGTCACTTAGCCTCTGTCTGCTTCAGTTAACTCAACTGCAAAATAAGGATAATAATAAGATTTGCCTCATAAAATCACTGTAAGGATTAAATGAGAAAATAGCTGTGAAATGTATAGCACAGTGTCTGTTCCTTGTTAGGCACTTAAATATTATCTGTATCAGTTTCCTTAAATGTAAAATAGGGATAATAAAAGTGTATACTTCCGAGGGTTATTCTGAGGATAAAATGAGAAAGCATTATTACGCACTCAATATAATGCTTGGCACATAGTAGACAATGGCTTTATTTAATAACAGAAATGATATACTAGAGTGTAAGCTCCCTGTGTGTAGGGAATGCTGCTTTTATTGTATTTCTCTTCTCAGCAACTAGCAGAGTGCAACAACTATAGTAATATCTTAATAAGATTATGCTTCAATCTGACCCAATACAGTTCAATTCAGTCTGGATCCCTCTAATCCAGTTTAACTTAGTTCAGTCTGGTCTATTCTAGTTCAATTCCATCTGGATCAATGAATCCATTCCAAACTTTCCAATCTAGTTCAATTCATTTCCATCCAATCCAATCTGGTTCAAAGCAGTCTGATACATTCTATCTAGTTCAATATGATCCAATTTGTTTTGATCCAGTCTAATCCATTTTAGCCTTCTCTAATCTGATGCAATAAAATTTAATCTAATTCACTTCAATCCAATTTATTTCATTCCAAATTTGTTCAATTCAGACTAATACAGTTCAATCCAGTCCAGGTTGGCCTGATCTGGTTTAATGCCATCCAATCCTATTCAATTCTGTTCAATTCAAGCCAATCCAAGTGATTCCAGTCTGATCCAAATCAGCTGAATCTATTTCAATCCATTCCAAATCATTTTAATCTGTCCAGTTCAATCCTTTCCAGATTGATACAGTCTGACCCAATTCAGTCCAATACATTTCAATCGCATCCATTCCAGTTCACTCCATTCCAGTATATTCTGATATAGTTCATTCCAATACAATCTGATCCAGTTTGTTTTAGTCTGATTTTAAGTGTAGCAAATAGTGGTGAAGGGACAAAAATAGTGAGACTCCACATGTGGCAAGGAGGCTATCATTGTGTGACTTTCAGGGAGGCAGAATAAACATCTCTTATCATTTTCTCCTCTCCTTTTCCAAGGGATATTTTCATTCCTGCCAGGAGGGGAAGCAGGAGATTGGAGCTGAAAACCACCACTGTACTCTCCTCAGATAGAGAAAGAGTGTGTACCAGGATAGAAGTATACCTATCTGCTCTCTTAAATACTGTTCATCTAGGAGATAAGATCTGACTTCATCAAAATTTTGATCACTTCATCATTTGTGGAGAGAAATATAGCCCCATGGTCTATACCCAATGCTTCACCCTTATTCAGTTTCCATCATGAACATCAATAATGAATAAGGAAGAAATATGTTTATTCAAATCATAGTAAAACAGAAATCAGAGAAGATACACATAGGAGTATAGATAGTAGACAATACTGAGTGAATGAGCTCTCCCATTAGGAGTAATAACTTAGGTCAACCAAGAAAAAGTGTCCTAGATCTCTTCCAAGGGGAAATACGCAGAGTCTCTAGTAGCAAGCCTGGAAACAATAAAGACTGTCTCCTAGATCATGTATACCTAGAATCCTTTCCTTCAACACCATGAAGTGGGCCTGACCTCTTTCATCATGTCTTCAAGCTAGAAGCTACCTTTATACCTGGAGAAAACTTGAAAAAAGTTTGGAGAATAATTGAGTTGCAAATAGGAATATATAAAGGGGAGTATTACTTGGAGACTTCTGAAAGGTAGACTGGCCAAGGATGGAGCTCTCAAACTTCTCATCAACTCCACCCCATCCCTCGTTCAGGGTAGGATGTTCATATCCACCATTAAGCTTTAGTACAGGGATTACATAATCAGCCTATGTTTATTCTTTGTTGAGACAATTGATGTGAATTCTAAATTACCAAAAATAATTCCATATATATCTTTCAGCTTTTATTTTTATTTTCCATATCCATAGATCTAGGAAAGAGAGTTGCAGCATAGATACATAATTTCTAGTGAAAAATTTAATCTAGCAGTACTCAACATGTGTTGAACTAATTTATTTTAAAAAGTCCCTTATTCGTGAAGTTTAATCACCTCCAAAAAAGGAAAGATGAAGCAGGGTCCATAAATTCGTGTTATAATGACTTCTTAGGGAACTGTGGTATACTTACAAAATGTAATCCCAAATCCTTAATCTCAGCAGGACTGCACTTTAGGATGGGGCAATGTGTGCTTTATCAAAATGATTTTCTTAGCAGTATTATTTTAACCTGTCTTACATGACAGGCATTAATGGGATTAAGTTGGGTATGATGCTTTGAAATATAATGCATTCTAATTTTCTGGTGGTATATTGATGTATATCATTCTATGTGATCATCAATTATTACTAAATCATACTGCAGGAAAATTCTCATTTGCAAAAAAATGTTTATTACATATATTTGTGTGTGTGGTATATACACACACAACAATCTATAAATTTACTTTTAAATTAAAAAAGGCAAAGATGGAGGCAATTGTGTTTTGGTAAATATTTAACAACTGTTTCTTTATAAAGAAATTATGTACACATGTCATACTTTTAGGTTTAATCTGCATGATTAGCATTTTCCTCATAAATACTTTTAAGTCTACACAATCAACAAAATAATAAATTGAGTCCTGATTTGTAGCATTTGTCAATTTACTAAGTGTAAATGCTTACACTGAAATTTTAATATTGGACTCCTCCAAGTCAGTCTGAACTGAATTCATTATACTCCTTGTTAAAGGAATACAATTGGAAGCAAATAGCTGCTTTTTAAAGTGGTATCTACAGAAGAATATATTTTCTTTTAAAAATATTTTTTAAAATTAACTTATTGGTTTTGTTAATATTTTTTTTAAAAATTGACTAGTTAATACGTTAATGTTGTTAGCAAACGTAACCTTAAACCTTTGATTCTTCCTCCTTTCCTAATCTACTTCTTTTACTTGTCTTCCCTTTTTCCTTCAAAAACCATTCCCCACTATTTGGGAAATTTTTCTTCTACAAGGGATTATTAATATTTCAAAAGAAGTTCGTGTGTATTTTCTCTTCTCATGTCACAACAAATCTTCAAAATTATATTTTGTAAATATATCACAGTTTCCCCAGAAGCCATTATAACACAAATGTATGGAGTACCCTTCATCTTTCCTTTTTTGGAGATGATTAAACTTCATGAATAAGGGACTTTTTAAAATAAATCAGTTCAAAACATGTTTAATTCTGCTAGATTAAATTTTCCACTAACAATTATGTATTTATACTGCAACTCTTTTCCCTAGATCCACAGATACAGAAAATAAAAATAAAAGCTGAAAGATATTCTGTTGTGTGTCCTTCCTTTTTAAAGAGGACCTATGACATCACAGATGATGTCTTTACTCATGAATGAATTGGATATAAGTGAGTGAGAGTTGCATAAGGTTCCACAAAGCCTCACTCTCATGGAGTCAATGAAATCCACTCTCAAGACAAAAGTCAAGATATCTGGCAGTGGACCAAATGCAGTGCATGAGCTTGGCATCTTCCATGTCTGGCCAGGGTCTGAGAGTTCCACAGTGCCTACTTTAGCTGCCTTTATGGCCTTTGGAGCAAATTGTTGTCATCTACTCATTCTACCAAGGGTAATCTCACATACTTGGGGTAGACACCTCCCTAACTCATTGACAGGTTTGAGGAATATGGGTTACCTTCAGCTTAATTTAGCTCATCTGCCATAAAATTTTACCAGGCCGTGGCTGTTGTGAATGTTACATCCTTAAAGCCACAGGTGAGAGTTGAATGGCAGGTAGAAACCAAAGGTAGATGTATGGCCCTCAAAAGAGCTTTGTAAGCACTGATACCACAGGCGCTACTTCTCCTTCAACACCCCATTCACCCCATCCTGTGAGGTAGGCCTTACTATACTAGAGTGCAAATACAAAAAAAAAGAGCCTCAGAGATGTTAAGTGACTTAGCACAGGTAATGTGTCTGACGCGGGATTTAAAATCCGATATCCTTAATCCAAGTCCAGCATTCTATCCACTGTCTCTAAGCTGTGAGGAAGATAATTGACAATAATTAATTTTATAGTTTCTGTTCCATTTTGTTTTCATTGCATAAGTTTTAAATATTTAATAAATAAACTTAGGGCAAACCAATTATTTTAATTGCCTAATTTTTTAGACAAAGAAAAATTTTACTATTTTAAACTAGGTATACTGATTATCAAGAAATTATCATCATGAGTGAATCACTCTGTAATACTGCCACTAAATGTATAAAAGTCAGAATTGTAGAGTGGAAACAGAATAGTGCTCACATTAAGAAAGACCCAGCTGAGTTCAAACCCCATCTCTTATACATAATACCTATATTACCTGGACATTCATTTAACCTCTTTAAAACCTAGACAATGGTCAGAACTGGTCATTTGCAGTTTCTCATTGGTGGTGATAAAGGGAGCTTGATGCTTTTTTTTTCACTAGAGCAAGTAAAACACATGTAGAGACTAAATAAACAATAAAGGAAGAAATGAAGAAAGGGACAAAGGAAGGAAGGAAGGGAAGGAGGGAGGAAGGAAGGAAGGAAGGAGGAATGAAGGAAGGAAGGAAGGAAGGAAGGAAGGAAGGAAGGAAGGAAGGAAAGAAGGAAAGGAGGAAGGAAGGGAGGGAGGGAGGAAGCATCAGAAAAGAATTGGAGTAATTAAAAAAAAAGACTGAGAAATCTATGAAATTAATCTAATCTATTTTTTTCCATAAAATGATCTCTACTAAGTTGTGAATTCTTCCAAAATGAGGAAAAGGCAAAGTCGAGTGATTGAATATCAATACTTCAATTTTGTCTTATTCCAATTATCTGACACAGTACAAATAGGCATTACAAAATGTTTTATCAATCTATTTTTAAAATATCACCCATTTCAAAGTATTCCCTCCACATTTCAATATACCCCCTTGCAAAAACAAAAACAAAAACAGAAAAACAAACTGTTAAGTGAAAGACATCAACATTACACCTAGGTTTCAGAGAAGATGTGAAATACTACATCTGTAGCTCCCCACTTCTCTGCTGAGAAAAAGGAAATGGGTTTCATAGTCTATTCAATTGATCCAAAATTTGTCTTTGTAATATATCTGTATTAAGTTGCCTTGCAGTATGATTTTCATTTACATTATTATAGCCATTCTATACATCATTCTCATGGTTCTGCTTGCTTTTCTCTATGTTTTTTTTTTATACTGATTTAGTATATACCTTCCTTACAGTTGGAACCCCAGAAAATTTGTGTCAGGGGCATATCACATTTTTCATGATGAAAGAATGTCAATGTAATTGGGGGGTGGGGGGGCAATGTCACTTCAGTGCCCTCTGCTAGTCACTTCCTCTCTACTCTCAGAGTTTTTCATTTTGCTGTTCATTGTCTCTGCTTTCACTTCAGTAAGCCCCACATCACTTCCAAGAACCTCTCTCAATACCATACAAACAAGTCTATTCTCAAGAATAAAAGCTTATTGAAAGAGAAAAAATAAAGTCAAATCAACCAGCAATTATTAAGCTCATACTATATGCCAGGTATTGTGCTAAGTGCTGGTCCACATATTTTACTTTATTATGGTTCTCTACAGGTAAGAAAAAATGTTTTATTTTTCTGTGCTGTATTTTGGCTTGCAAACACTTCTGTGATGTCTCTACACAAAAGTTCACATAGAAAAAAAAGATTCTTAACTGTTTTTGTGTCATTGATTTCTGATGGTTTGGTGAAGCCTTATGTGCTGATTCTTAGAATATATATATATATATATATTTTTTTTTTAAATAAAATAAACGATAAATTTTTGTCAGATTGTTTAAAATAAAGATGTATCCTTTTTTCTCATCCAAGTTCCTGAAATCAATTCCTAGATGCCTTGGAGGTCTGTGGACCCAATGTTAAACACTGTTATCATAGCTAAACATTTCTAATCAGATATTTTATATGGCATAAATAGTAGAGTTGCTTTAATTTAGTGTTCTAAAGCTAATTGAATTTTTAAAATGTAAATTAAATATTTGCAGACTACCTACAAAGCTGATTAGGTATATTTTAAGATTTAGAGAACAAAATAGAAAACACATTATTTAATTTGCATATAAAATTTTTTCTTCATAAAGTAGACATATCACTGAAACATACTAAATTCCACTTCCATGTTATTAAATAAAACTGTGACTTTGCTAAAACCAACAGAATTGCTTAGTAAATTGTTTTCCAATGTACTTGGGGGGGGAGTTTAGCTTTAATTTATTTTTCTTTGAGTTATTGATAATCTAGCACACTGTGAATTTATATAGTGGTATACCTGCTCCATTATATTTCCTTTATGTGAAAATACTTCACTTAACAGAAATCGTTAACAAATTTTTTTTTAGAAATTCAGTGATAGAAAGATACATCTCACCTAGGAAAGTCATCAAAATGCCTTTTTAACAGATTTTGAAAAGTTGTTCTTACTTAAATTACATATTCTCTGACATTTCAAGGCTAATCAAAGTTAACTCAATGTATCCTGGAGCATAGTAGTACAAAAGGCATTTTTAAAAAGCACCATCCATTTTCCAAAATGCATAAATAATTTTATTTTACCTATAATAGAATAGGATTATTCATGGAAACATTGCTAAAGAGTATTTGCAAAGCCTGTATTCCTTTCACAATTAAAATAGTGAATATGTCTATTTAAACCCCATCTTTGATCAATATCATCAAGCCCATAAAAATAAGGAAGAATCAATTGGGTAATAAAAGTTTTCAAAGAGCAAGCTTGACCACAAAACAGACTGTTTATATCTGACACCACAGCACTGAATAAAATATCTTATGATTAAACTTACACTATTCATTTGAAAGGGAGGAGAAATTAACACTTTCTCAGGCATAATTATATATATGTATGTATGTTATTTATATATGTGTGTAATTAATATATTACATATATCAATTATATATAATTTATATATAATTAACATATATATGTTAATTAAGGAATAAGAAGATGGTTCAAGCCCACATAAGAAGGCCTCTTTGTTCAGTCTTTAGGGATCTTGCCAATATCTGGGAATTCTATCCTCTTCCATTCTTTGAGGACAATAAGGAGTGTTAGACTGGAAATCAAGGGACTTGAGTTTATGGTGTGGTTGTTATATTACCTCATTATGTGGATTTTGGCTAGGAACTTCACTCCTCTAACCTAGACTCAATTTCCTCTTCTGTAAAATTAGAGCAATTAACTATATAATTTCTAAGACCCACTTGTCATTTAGATTCCCAATTTCCATGTTTCAATGACTGATTCAGTTATAGAGGAAAAGCCTCTAAATCAAAGGAAGAAAGCATTTGCATGATACTATAAAGATAATATAATTACAAAAAACATTAATATTATAATTGATTAAAATTATTCCTGGACCAAAAACATGCTCTCTAACACAGTAAAAGTTTAGCAATAAGATATTAGAAATACCATTCTGGATAGTCAAAGTTTACATTGTAGAAATTTTTAAAGTATAATTTTAGATTATAATGTAAACATTTCTCCTTTGTATTTATGTCTCTATTATGTGGTATATCTGCCAGTGAAACATGAGCTCACTGAAGATAGAGAATTTGCTTCATTTTTTTCTCTATATTCTGAGGTTATAACCCTGTAACTCGCATATAGGTATATAAACAGAGACTTGAAATATTATTTCACTGACATGAAGGCTAGTTGAGAAATGTTTATAACCATTTGGTGTCAAGCAGCTGTTTTGAAACTTATAGTCCTAGAGAGCTGCCTAGAACACTGGGGTTAAGTGAATTGTCCCCTTTTCACACAGCCAGAATATGTCAAAGGTGGGATTGAAAGCTGAGTCTCCCTTGATCCAACATCAGTTCTCTACCCACCACACTGAAGAAATTATTAGTACATGACTACCATACAGATAGTCAGTGGAGTTAATTCAATAATTTAATCGTTGTTTTCCAATCTTGGTAACCTTGTTTTCATAATACAAGAATTTTTTTTTTCTTGGCCTTGGTCAAATTATCACAAATTCCAAATTAGTGAAGTATGTATTAATGAAGTCTTACAGTATAGCTGTCCTCAGGGAAAAGATGTGTTCATTGCATCCAATGCAGAATTTAATTGCTGTTGGGCATTATTGAGAGCAGTGAGCATTTGTGATTTCCTTTGTTTTTTATGTTCATTCTATAGATGCTTAATGGATTTTTCTAATTGGGTGATTTTTAGTTGTTTGTCTTTTGTAATTTGTGCTGCAAGCTCAGTCATGTTTTTCCTCACATTATTGCCTTAGCAGCTTCTCAGAAAGTAAAGTCAAGAGATGTCTCCATTATCGTAATTTTTAATGAATGCATTGTAGCAAAATGTGCTTAGATGCTCAAAACTCATCTCTGGTTGAGCAAATAAAGCAGGGCCTGCAACAGGCAGACCATTTGTTCCTCAATTTTTACCTTTTGCATTACTTTTCTGTAGAAATTTTGAGACTTGCTGAAGGTCACACTTGAAGAAAATAAAATTCATGGGAATTGGATATAGAGACTTTTTCTTCAATAAAACTCTCCTCAAAATGTCTCAGAAATACATATTGTAAAATAAAGCTGTGAACAAGTGAGAAAAAGACTCACTGCAGTCTTAGCATGACCATGTTGATATATTACCGTGGTGAAGTATACATTTGATACTTTGTGTTGAAAGCTTGTTGCTGAATTTGTCTTTTCTTTAGTTAATGGACCTGAAAGGTTAATTTCCACTTGTGTTACTATAAGAAAAATTATATCATTGCCAGCATTAAAATTTCTTGAGCACCCTTCTCTCTACTCTCCTCACATACCCTCTCTCTTAGAGAACTCATCTGCACATGTGAGTTTAATTATTATCTCTCAGAAGATGTTTCACAAATCCATTTATCCTAAACTATTCTCTCCTGATCCCTATTCTCAACTACCTATTGGGCTTTGGAGATGCCTTGTAGGCACCTCAAATTGCAACATGTCCAAAAGAAATTTAATTATCCTCCCACTCAAATCAATTACTCTTCAAAATTTCCTTCTTTCTGTCAAGGGTAACATTTACCTTCTAGCAATACAGATTCACAATTTTAGTCATCCTCAATTCTTTATTCTCCCTCACCAAATCAGTTCCCAAACCCCATCATTTCTTTTTCCACAAAATCTTTTAAATACTTCCTTTATTCTTTACTCATTTTGGCATCTCCCTAATTCAGGTCCTTATTATCACTCACTTGGAATATTTGCAATCACCTCTTAATTTGTCTCCTTGATTCAAATATCACTCCACTCCAATCAATGCTCCACACAGCTGCACAAGAAGAATTATCTAAAACAAAGTTCTGACGCTTTCACTCTCCTGTTCAGTACATTCCAGAGGCTACCTATTACCTCTTTAATCACATACATTTTCCTCTGTTTTGTTACTGAAAGCAACTTACAACCTGATTCTAACTTGCCTTTCCAGGTTGAACATATATATCTTCTGTTTATTCATTCTATATGCCAATTAAATTAATTTTATTTATATTAGTCATAAATAATATTGCATCTCCCTTTCATTTCTTTTTCCCTTCTGCCTTTGTGCAAACTTCCCCATGTTCCTGAAATGAACTCTCCTTCAAAGCTGTTCAAATGCCAAATACTACATAAGGCTTTTCTGATAACCCAAAACAGTGTCTCCTCTTGAAATCAGTTCATATATGTTCTGTACATATTTACTTTGTCTATAATTATATGTGTATGTATCACATCCCAACTTAGAATGCAAACATCTTGAAGTCAAACACTGTTTCATCAACCAATCAATAAACACTTATTGAGTGCCTATTATATGCCTTGAACCATGTTGGAGATACAAAAAGACACAACAGATCCCTGCTGTCAAGCAGCTTACAGTCTAATGGGAAAGACAATATGCAATCAAATGTAAAGAAAACAAGTTATAGAAAGGTTAAATAAAAATTTTCCAGAGGGAAACTACTAGAATTAACAGGAATTGGGACTATGTTCTTGTAAAAGGTAGGATTTTGGTTGGGATTAAAAGAAGTCAAGGAGAATAGGAGGAATAACCTTCCAGTAATGGGGGAGGTTTAGAAAAAAAAATGCCCTTTCTGTTTTTGTATCCCTGGTGCTTGATGCCTGGTACATGGTAAACATACCCTTAAGAAATGTTTATTGATTGATTGATACTGGAAGGAGATAATTCTATACTATAACTTTCATGAGGAAAAAAAAAATGGCATAGATGACCCCAAGCCGTGAGGAGGCCAGGACGCCACAGCAGTCAGAGACCTGGATGAGGCCTGATCAATGTGGTAGCAAGTTCACCCACCAACCACAAGGGCCATTGCCAGGCCTATCACCACAGGGCTGGGGCTGGATGGAGAAGGGTAAGAGACAAATGCAGGGCCCCTGGAGAGGGCAGCAGCTCTTCCTGGGCCTACCAATCCACAGCCTAGAAATTTAAAAAGCCCCTATCTGGACTTCCAGGGACCAGGATGGCAGAGTAAACCCTGGCTGCTCCAATCCCCCCCCCCAACCCTGAAAACATAGTAATTATTGCCACAAAGCAAAACTTTAAACAATAAAGGCTTGGGACCCCTAGAGGAAGGATGTGGCAAGGACCCTGCCTCAAAATGGGTAAAAAGCAGACTGCAAAGATGAAGACTCTGGAGTCCTACTATCATGATGGAGGAACCAAATTCAGAGGGAGAGAGTGTTGACTCCACACCCACAGCTAAAGCCTCAACAGGGAACTGGTCTCAAGCACAGAAAGCATGCTTAGATGAGCTCAAAACGAACTTTGAAAACCAAATTAGAGAAATAGAAGATGAAATGAATAATTCTTTTAAAATCAAAATTGCAAAATTAGAAAAACATTACAATGAAGAAAACAGCTCCCTAAAAAGAATAAAATGTGTGATATGGAAACGGTGCTCCAAAAACTAACGGAGGAAAATAATTCTCTAAAAGCTAGAATCAACCAAATTGAAGTGTAGCCTGGACAACATCTTTCAAGAGCTCATCAAGGAAAACTGCCCTGAGATACTAGAATCAGAGGGTAAACTAGAAATTGACAGGATCCACTGGTCACCTTCTGAAAGAGATCCAAAATTGAAAAGTCTGTGAAATGTTGTGGCCAAACTCAAGAACTACCACTTAAAGGAGAAAATACTACAAGCTGCCAAAAAAAAAAACAATTCAAATTTTGCAGAACCACAGTGAGGATCACACAGGATCTGGCAGCCTCTACACTGAAAGATCACAGGAAGTGGAATACAATTTTTCTCAAAGCAAAAGAGCTGTGGTTACAACTAAGGATCACCTACTCAGGGAAACTGAACATATTCTTCCAGCAAAGAGATGGGCATTCAATGATATAATGGATTACCCAACTCTCCTGATGAAAAAGCCAGAGCTCAATGGAAAATTCAATATGTAGGCCAGGAGCTCTGAAGCAGCCACAAGGCAGCAACCCCTGTGACTCAGCCACTTCTCCCTTGGGGGCAGAGATCAGACCACACTCCCAGACTCCCTATTCCAAAAGTCTACACTGATTTTTCACTTTACCTTTGGCATCAATGAGTTGATAATTCTGGAAACCACCACAGCTGCTGGTGATCTATTCTCCCAATGTCCCTATAGGCATGGCTGTTGGGGGCACCCTGAGGCTAAAACCATGGACTCACAGGGCACTGGGCTCTGCTCCCAGCATGCTGTGATGGACCATTCCTGCCAGCCTGCCAGGCTATTTTCAGTGGGAGATTTGTTTCTCTCTGTCACTTTGTGGGTTCTATAGCCCTAAAGTTTGTTTAGACTCATTTTTATAGGTATTTGAGGTGGTTATGGGGGGAGCACAGGGAGTTTTCCTGCTTTTATGTTACCATCTTGGCTCCAGACCCGCTGATTTGATTTTTTATACAAATATTATATATACAATGCAAATAATATTATGTCAAATTATGCATTTCTCTGGCCATGAATTTTTGTGATCTGAAGGGAACAACTATTGCTAATAGCTCTGAAGTGAACTAATTTCGGTCCCATACTGAGATATTCCTTTCATTCTTTCTCAGAAGTAGCCATAGTCTAAAGAAGAAATGTCAAATGTTATTTTGTTGCCTAAACACCTTTATGAGGCCTGAATCAGATTAAAATGAAATTGAGAAGACAAAATAAAATTTAAAAGTTCAATAGAACATAAATGATGCTAGTATGTGGTTTTCTAAGGCAACATGCAGCCCACAGGGAACCATGTGTATAGTTTGGTAGTCCTTGTTTCTATTTGAGTTTGAAACCATTGGTCTCATGGACCTTTCTTAGTGCTACAAATGATGGTTTCCAAAGAGGAATCGGTGGAAGGGTTAGCACTCTTACAAATCTTGCTCACTTAAATTTAGTTGCATCAAGAATATAGATCCATAAATTGATAAGTCCCTAATTAAAGCAGATGAAAAATTACAGTTAGTTATCTTGAGTCATTCAATTAGGAATTAATGGATGGCTGAAACCCATCATATGATTTTGAGATTTATATAGAGTGTTTTGTATATGTCACTCTTATTCCTAATTGATTCATCACAAGATGAGTTTCTATCAACTTAATTATGAGAGAAGTACCTTTAAAACTAATCAGACATAATGTAGCTACAAATATAACTTTTAATAAGTCTAAATTTATTCATGACACACAAAGACTTTATTTTATGTGCATGTTAAAGTTTTGTTTAGCTTTATTTTTAAAGAAATTTTCATAGAACAGATAATTTTCCTGGTATAAATTCTAATTCCATAGTTTCGTGGAAGTTTGTTTACTTTTTAAAATAATAAATAATTGTTGTTGTTATTTGACTATCTTTAAATATCCCTCATTCTTAGAATCCAAGTAAGCAAAATTCTACCTTGAGCTGACCTTAAAGGTGGGTATAGAGTGATTTCATCAACATAAGAGAATAAACTTTTTTATAAATTCATTTTTTCTAGAGTATTTTTATTTGAATAATTTTATTATGATTTTTTTTTTCATTTTGTAAATATATCACTGTGTCTTTCCCCTTTTCCTTCCAAATAGTTTTTACCTAATGTGAATTAAATAAATTAAAAGAAGAATGAAATTTTAATAAAATTTATACATACAATTTAAAAAATTGCGTTATTTTCAGTGTGTCAAAAGTAAGTTAATCCCACCTCTCCAAAAGTGTGGCAGAAGGTAGCTTCATATATCTTTTCATTGGGAGCAAACTTGTTCTTTCTAATTTTTCAACATTTAATTATATTGCTTTATCAGTTTTTTTCTATTTACCTTAATGTGTTTTTGTGTATTTTTTTACATAATTTACTTACTTCCCTTTGCCTAAGATCATGTTGTCTTTTTAAGATTCTCCATATTCATCATATATGATATCTTGTTTTTGATAAAAAATTTGTTATTATATTCATATATTATAATTTCTTCAGTCATTCCCCAATTTATGACAGTCTACTTTGTTTCCAGTTCTTTGCTGCCACAGGTTGGGAAGAGGTATGGTTTCAGGGGGAAAAGAATTCTGTTTTGGTCAAGTTGAGTTTGAGATGCCTATGGCCCATCAAGTTGAAGACTTCCAAAATGTAGTGGGAAAATAAAACAGGAGCTCAGAAGAGATATTAGGCCTAGGTATAGAGATCTAGAAAATATTGGAACAGAAATTATAATTGACATATGTGTATGACATATGATATGAAGAAATGTCTCATGAAATAACGTTCTAATGGTAGTTGGGACCTAAACAAAATCAAAAGAAAAACTCCTTCATTTAAACTTATACAAATAGAATTGGTTTTATCTCAATTCAATTAATCCAAAAACAATTTCTTAAAATATTAGATAATTTGGTAATTGTTCAGAGACAAAGCCAAGATGATAGAGACACACTCTATTGAACTCTTTCAAATTCTCTTGCAAACAACTCTAAAGTTATGCCCCAAATGGAATTCCACAATGGCAGAACCAACAAAAGGTAGAATGAAACTATTTTCCAGCACAAGCAAGTCAGGGTGTTTGGAAGAAAATATGTGTCATCAGGGTGGTGATGGTGGGGATAATTTGTATCTCTAAACACTTACATTGATAAAATAGATAAGGAACAAATCAATAAATTGGGCATGTGAAAAAAAAACAAATTAAAAATTCTCAATTGAATACCAAATTGGAAATCATGAAAGTCTAAGGAAAGACTTTAAAATTAATTATATTTTTATAGAGGTGACTTTAGGTCTTATTGATAGCAGAGTCTTCCCTCATCCCTCGGTTTTCTTAGACAAATCTTTTCTTTTTTTTTCTTCATAGAATCTCACAAAGGGCAAGTCCTTATTCACAGTTTCTTCTCTTAAGTCCTATATTTGGTCCCAAGACTCCTTCCTTACCTCACTCTGCTTAAAGTCTACTTTCAGAAGATCTTTTGGGGAGTTTTCCAAGCAGACGAGGATTAATAAATGCTTACGGAGAAGTAATATGGGTAAGTTATCATAGTTACAGCTGCTATAAATCATTGAATCACAAACTATTCAGTAAGTACTTATTATGTTCTAGACACTGTCTTAATAAATGAGGAACACCAAGAAAGATTACAAAAAAAACCTCTTCTCTTCAAAAAGCTCACTTTCTAGTAGGAAAGATACTATAAGAAATTATTATGTTGGCAAACAAAGAAGTCATCTTAGTAAAATATTTTTTTTTGTATTGTCAGAATATCGGCGTGACCAAAATCCTAGTAGGCCTTCCAAGCTGTATACCCTTTTTTTCAAAACTTAGTTAAAATGACCTTCGTATGGCATATGCAGAATCT
The DNA here is from genome assembly GCF_028583685.1 of Petaurus breviceps papuanus. Classification (NCBI taxonomy): domain Eukaryota; kingdom Metazoa; phylum Chordata; class Mammalia; order Diprotodontia; family Petauridae; genus Petaurus; species Petaurus breviceps. Next base: position 6,227,128 of record NW_027185761.1, on the reverse strand, counting down.
ATTAATCAAATTGTGCTCAAAGTCTTACCAGATTGTTAGGCCTGTTTTATCCTTTCTTCTGATGAACAATTTACCTCTAACCTGCAATGAGGCATCAGAGTAGAATTTTAGAGGAGATATTTTTGTACTGTTGTATTTTTATACAAAATAAAATTATATGAAGGAAAAATGTCAATGAGATAATTATCAAAAGTGATAAAAATAGATCTATTCAAACATCAGAGGCCATGTAGTCCAACCCTTTCTGTGCCACAGATGAGAAAATTGAATGTTAGGTATGTTAAATCACTCATCCGAGGTTACACAGGTAGAAGAGGGTTTTGAACTCAGGTACTCTGACTCCATAGCCAATGATATTGATATGCAATGGAATTTTTTTGTGACAAAAGTATTACTACTTAAAAGGCCTTCAAACAATTATATACATTCAAACTACATGCCTCAGGTTTTAAGGAAATCATTTCTCTGTACTGTACTGTCTTTTCTTTGGGCTATTGTATTGGCTATTTGTTGGTGGTAGGTGGGTGACTGAACAAAAAACATAAAAATTTATTATGTACTTATAATATACCAGTCTATGTGCCACTCACTAGTGTCATAATTACCCCCAAACAAACAAACAAAACAAATAAAATGATAGTCCTTACCATTATGAAGGTCACATTCTAATAGGGGGATGCACTAAATAAGGAGAATGGTGGCCAGAGAGGCATATTTTGAGTAGAGAAATTATGGATGATGACACACTTGTAACAACAATAGTGTTGATTTGCCTGGGAAGGAATCATAATAACAGATACTTAAACCTACCATTGTACTGAGGAGGATGACGAAGAGTCAGGTGACTCTCAGCAATGTCAATACTGTAACTCTGTAAGTATGACTAAAATTATCCTGTCCAAATATGTTATCAATATTAGACTCCATATACTATATTATTAATAGATTTTTCACTGTGGTTTTTCTTTTTCTAATTGACCAAGAATAGTATTGTCTTGATTCTCAACATGCTCATGAAGGCTGCCTCAGGGCAATCAGTCATATGTTTATTGTTAAGCTAAATATTTAGTAATGATTTTGACAGTTGTTTCACGCTAATCCAAAGAAATATATGCGTTCTTTTCATGCTTATAAAGAGTATCACTGAGAGAAGAACTAAATCTTCATTTTTACTTCTAGGAGCCACTAAGGAAACTCAAAGTCTCTGCCCTGGTAAAGAACTTTACTTTATTGTTTTCTTTTAACTCAGTCTATCTTCAGCAGACATTTCCCAATTATCACAGTCATATTTCTGAAAATGGGGTTTAAATTACTCTGGAAAGATTTCTTCCATCCATCTCGTGTATAATTGGACTCCATCAGTCTTTCAGATTGCCTAACAGTAACAGAAATTTTGTCCACTATCCAGCCATCTTCCACATGGATTGATGGAAATCACATAGCAATTTCTATGATCCTAAGGTACATAGTGCTTTAGAAGTCCATCATCTTTGACACCAGCATTCTTTTAGTCATGGTACTTTACTATGAATTATGGAACATCTCATTCTTATGACAATCAAAATTACAAATAATTCAAAGGATAATAGAAAGAAACATTGTAAGAAAGCTGAAAGTTTATGTTAGCAGAGACGATGTGTTCAGGAAGCATCTCAGGGGTGGGGCAAAGTCATGATGTCGGAGTAGAAGCACGACCTCCAAGCGGCTCCAGCTTCTACCTTCCCCAATCCATGTTAAAAGGGGACTCTAAACAAACTTTGAAGCTACAGAACCCACAAAATAACACAGAGAAGCTAAGCTCCCGCTGAGGACAGCCCAATAGGCCGGCAGGAATCAGCCAGCACACTGCTCTGGGAGCCGAGCCCAGCCCCAAGCCAAGGCTTTAGCCCCAGGACAGCCCTGACCAGCCGCCCGGCCATAGGGACTCCAGATCAGCAGCAGCTGTGGCCGTTTCCAGAATTATCAACACATAGATGCGAAGGGCAAAGTGAGAGGTCAGTGAAGTCTGGACTTCAGGACCCAGTAAGAGGGAGTACATTGGCTTTTCTCCCAGGGCAAGAAGCCAATGAGATGCCCAGAACTGCCAGTCAGCCTCACATGGAAGCATCAGCTCCTGGCCTGCAGAGTGTAGGGGGACCAAGAGATCAATCTGAGGGGTCATCACCCTTGCTTTAACCTTCTTGTATCTGGACTGCAGCCTAGGGTGGTGGTCCTGGGGTGTGTGTCCAGCTTGCCAGAGCATGTGGAGGCCTCAGAGAGGGCACCCATCTAATACCTCCCGCAGCTGAGAATACCCCAGTGTTTGGGACGAAAGCTCCCCGTGTGGTGGCAGAGTCCTACTGTATCAAAAAGCCCAGGGGTCAAATGACTGAGGGGCGACATGACCAGGCAAAGGAAACAAAACAGACAGAAGATTGCAAACTTAGACTCCTATTTGGGGACAAAAAGGAGCAAATTATGGAACAGGAGGAAGACAGTAAAGTCAGAACTCCTGCACCAAAGGCTTCAAAGGAAAATATGAGCTGGTTACAGGCCACAGACAACCTTAAGAAGCAGATAAGAGAAGGGGAGGAAAAATTGGGAAGAGAAATGAGAACAATGCAAGAAAAATATGAAATGAGAGTCAACAACCTGACTGAGGAAAATAACACCTTAAAAAACAGACTAACTCAATTGGCAAATGAGGCTCAAAAAGGCAATGAGGAGAAGAAAGTCTGAAAAAGCTGAATTTTCCAGATGGAAAAAGAATCTGAAAAGCTCAATGAGGAGAATCATTGTTTCAGAATTAGAATGGAGAAAATGGAAGCTAAAGACTTTATAAGAAATCAAGTTGCTGTTAAACAGATCCAAACAAATGTAAGAATAGAAGGCAATGTGAAATATCTCATGGGAAAAACCACTGACTTGGAAAATAAATCAGGAGAGATAATTTAAAAATTATTGGACTATGTGAAAGCCATGATCAAAGTAAGAACCTAGAAATCATCCTCCAGGAAGTTCTCAAAGAAAACTGCCCTTATGTTTTAGAACCAGAGGGCAAAATTCAGGTTGAAAGAATCCACTGATCACCTCCTGAAAAAGATCCCAAAAAGAAAACTCCCAGGAATATTATAGCCAGGTTCTGGAATTTCCAGATTAAGGACAGAATATAACAAGCAGCCAGGAAGGAACAATTTGAATATTGTGGAAACACAATCAGTATAACACCTGATCTGGCATCTTCTACACTGGGGGATTGAAGAGCTTGGAATATGATATTTCAGAGGTCAAAGGAGCTGGGATTAAAACCATGAATTACCTACACAGCAAAACTGCGTATTATGTTTCAGGGGTAAATATAGTCATTCAGTGGAATAGAGGACTTTCAAGCCTTCTAGATGAAAAAAAGAGTCGAATAGAAAATTTCACATTCAGATACAAGAAGCAAGAGAAGCATGAGAAGGTAAACAGGGAAAAGAAATCATAAGGAACTTATCAAAGTTGAAATATTAACATTCCTGAATGGAAAAACAATAACTGTAACTGATGAAACATTTCTCAGTATGAAAATAGTTGAAGTGAATAGAAAAATATATGTCTATGTATGAGGGTATATGGGCATATGAATACATATGTGAATGTGTGTATATATGTTTACAGGTATACATAGATATAGGGCACAGGACCAATTTTACAGGAAGGGATGATACTTAAAAGGTGAAATTGAGAGGTGAGAGAGGAATATAATGCAAGGAGATGGGGGAGAGGCAGAATGGGGTAAACTATCTCATATAGAAGAGGCAAGGGAAAATGGTTAAAATGGAGGGGAAGAATAGGAAGGCAAAAAGAATGGGTTAAACTTATTCCCTTTAAATTGGGTTGGGGGAGGGAATGAAATACACACTAAATAGGGTATTTCACCCTACAGGAGAGTAGGGGCAAAGGGGATGAGAGGGAAGGCAGGCTGGGGGGGGGGGGAGGCAAGTTGGCAGCACCCACTTTTGAAAAGTTATGGGATCAAAGTAGAGAATAGAACAAGTGGGAGGTGGGATAGGAGGGAGGGAAATATAGTCAATCTTTTAAAATATATCTACTATGTTATTGTTTTGCATTAGCCAGACATGTACAACCTATACTGAACTGCTTATCTTCCCAGTAAGGGTGGGTGACAAAGGAGGAAGGGAATGGATCTGGAATTCAGTTTTAAAATCAAATGTTTAAAATATATATATGTATATATATATATATACACATATATATATATATATTTATATACTCTTATTAATACAATTTTCCATGTAATTGGGAAATAAGGTATACAGGCACTGGGGCATAGAGATCCACCATGCCCTACTGGAAAATTCGAAAGGGCTATCGAAGAAAATATGAGAGCAGATTGGAGGAGGGGATATCCTGTGGGACTGCTATTTTGGGTCAGTGGGTAGGTGAAAAACGGGGAGAAAATTTGTAAATCAAAATTTGGTGGAAACGAATGATGTAAATCAGAAGTTAATAAAGGATTTGGAAAATGAAAAATAAAGAAGCATCCCAAAAGACCTCATGATGGACTTGTAAAAGGAAGTAGATTGGGCAAATGACTTAAATTCAATAATAATAAATGGACAGCATGATTTTTGTACTGACATCCATGAAATATCAAAAAGAACCAGAGAGATGTATCTATAATAATAGATGGGATACTCAATGCAGAATATATGGTAATATATTAATAATTATTACTCAAAATGGGAGGAAATTAATGAATTTAATATGCATTAAGAAGTATCCACATTGTTATATTTCTAAAATATATAGAGAACTGAGTCAAATTTATAAGAATACAAGTTTTCCAATTGGTAAATGGTCAAACCATATGAAGAGGCAGTTTTCAAATGAAGAAATTAAAGTTATCTATAATCATATAAAAATGATTCAAATCACTTTAGATTAGAGAAATCCAAGTAAAAACAACTCTGAGGTGCCTCTTTACACTTATCAAATTGCTTAATATGACAGAAGATGACAATGACAAATATTGGAGATGTGGGAAATTTGGAACGCTACTGCATTGTTGGTAGACTTATGAACTGATCCAACTATTCTGGAAAACAATTTGTGACTATGCCCAAAGGGTCATAAATTGCACATACCCTTTATTCAGCAATACCACTGCTAGGTCTGCAGCCCATAAACCTGTAGATCATTGCAAAGGGTATTGGACTCACATGCACAAAAGTATTTATAAAAGCAGCTCTTTTTCTTGTAACCAAGAACTGGAAAATGAAGGGATGCCCATCAATTGGGGAATGGCTGAACAAGTTTTGGTATATAAATGTAATAGAAGACTATTGTGCTGTAAGAAATGTCAAGCAGGTGGAATTAAAAAACAAACCTGGAAAGACTTGACATGAACTGATGCTGAGTGAAGTAAACTGAACCAGGTGAACATTGTACACAGCTACAGCAACATTGTGCAGCAAAGTACTATGATAAACCTGACTCTTCCCAGCAATACAATGATCCAAAACAATTTCAAACGACTTGTGGTGGAAAATACTAACCATGCTTGGGGTGGGGGAAACAAAAAACTATGGAGTCTGAATGCAAATTGAGGCATACTATTTTCTCTTTTTTTTTCTTTTCTTGTGTTTTTCCCTTTTATTCTGATTCTTCTTTCACAACATGTTTAATGTGGAGATGTGTTTAACACAATTGTATATGTATAACCTGTATCATATTGTTTGCTGTCTTGGGGAGGGGGGAGAGAAGGGAGGGAGGGAAAAATTTGGAACTGTAGATGTTACAAAAATGTATGTTGAAAACTATTTTTGCACATAGTTGAAAAAATACTATTGAGGAAAAAAAAAGAAATATCCATGTTAGTGAATCTGTAAAAACAGTGTCATATTGATGCCCAGGCATAGAAAGTCCTTCTTCAACCATTAGAATTAACTAAAAGCCTCAACATCACTATATCCCACGCCCTCAGTGTTCATGCCTTTTAAGTTCTATCATTTCCCCTAAATTTCCAACCGAGAAATAGTTATACTATAATAACCCAGATTTATGGATTGTTTTATATTTTACAAATCACTTTGTTTACAAGCATCCAGTTTCACATGTGAGAACATATGGGGTATTAGAGCTGCTTAATTTTCCCCATGTTCTCACTTCAAGCATTTTCTGAGGGAGGATTTGATTCCAAGTCCAGCATTCTTTGTCCTGTGCCATAGTTTGTCAGGTATTTACTTTTTCACTTACAGAATGAAATGTTAGTTTGTATTTGTTAAATACAGAGTAAAATAAATAATATGAATGGAGGAAATGTAAAATATTTAGGAATTCTGAGTCCCAGTAAAGAAGTGTAACAGGATTACCTTAAATAAAAATGAGACAAAATAAGCTAAATAACTCAACTCTTTGAAATACTGGCCTTGGATTCAGAAATTCCTAGACATAAACCCTGCCTCTGACCTTACTAATTATTTCTCTACAGGAAAGCCAATTAATCTCTCTGAATTTCAGTTTCCTCTTCTGTAAAATGGAGACAAATCTGCTCATTTCTGTCTTTGCTCTTTTCAATGACATTGCTAAGTTTTCCCTTTGATGTTAGGGTCCAATTTTGGTGTTTAAACGATTCCCGATTAAGTAAGCAATTTGATAAAATAATATTTGCGTAATTTTTTTACATTTTTCTTCTGATTTGTAATCTTCCTTCTATGCTCCTCCTTGATTAACATCAGGGTTTTTTTTGGAATAGTTTGATAGCTTGCCAAGCTTTCTTTAAACACTACTCTATGTTTAGTGGCACAGTAGATAGAGCGCTGGGTCTGGACTCAGGAAGACCTGTGCTCAAATCTGGCCTCAGACACTTCCTACCTGTGTGATGTTGAGTAAGCCACTTAGCTTGTCTGTATTAATTTCCTCAAATGCAAAATAGAAATAGTAATAGCATCTACCTCCCAGGGTTGTTCTGAGGAACAAATAAAATAATATTTGTTAAGTCCTCAGCACAGTCCTTGACACATAGCAGGCAATTGATAAATGCTTGTTCCTTTTTCTCCTCAAGAAATCATACTACTCATAACATCCAGTATTCTTCATATGATTTTACAAATGAGTTTCTATTTGAGGCTTATAGTACCTTTGGCCAACACATCTCTTTTTGGAATGTGAAGTCAAATGTTTGCTGATTTAAGTGGTTTTTTTCTGGGCTCTTTTGGTCTCCTTGTTGGCACAGTTAATTTACACTGGTTAAACTTCCAGATGAAATTAGGATAGTCAGCAGGAATGTCATTTCTATTTTCCATTTCTCTCCATGTACATGGGAACAATTCTCAGGAGTGATATTGTAAGTAACGCATGAAATGTAATTTCATACCTCCTTATTTGCATCATGTACAAACTGTCATGAGAACTTTTAATATGCAAAAACACATAGAACCACAACCCAGAATTATTGAGAACATAGCTCTTCCAGGCATTTGAAACCTCATATATAATTAATTCTTATGTCTATTAAGTATTTAAAATAAAATATCAGTGACGTTGGATATGTATTTTTGATTGTGCTAGTAAAACATTAATTTATAACATAAGTAATGGGGAGATAATTACAGGCAGTTCCTTTGACTGATAATAATAGCACTTAGCACATAACTAGCACTTTTCATTTTGCAAACATTGACTAATTAATCAGCTTGACCTCTGATACTGTCTGATAACAGGAACCTAATTAACAATCATTGTAAGTTATTTGTGTTGACATTTCAAAAAATGTATCACTTCTGATTTAATGATGATTGATTACTCTGTTTACTGGAGACATTATTTTCAGTACTTCTCTGACTTTATTTTCTCCTGATTAAACTATTTTCATCTTGTTGATATTGTTAGGCATGATTTGAAACAATTTTTCTTCCTGTCCTTAAACTTTTATTTTTATCAGCCTTTAAATATTATTTTGTCTGTTCAACCTATCTTTTTCTCATTCAATGAATTCCTTTAGAGGCAATATGTGACAGTAAATCAAGTACCAGCAATCCCTGGATTCAAGAAAAATCTGGGTTCAAGCTCTGCTTGATACATACCAAACATGTGCCCATTACCAGGTCACATAGATTTTCAATGTCTTGGGGAAAATCTCTAAATCTGTAAGAAATGTATGAGACTCCACTTTGCATCCAGACTGGAGTTTCCCCTGCATCAATTGCATTCTCAAATCAGTCTGAACCCCCAACTGCAAACACAGTAAAAATGAAATTCCTTGAAAAGCTATGTACTTTTTTTTCTGCAAAAAGGGTGATATCTAGTCACCAGGAAGTGCTATTTATTATTATTTTTCTTTCTTTCGTGATCTTTCCTCTTAATGAAATTATGAATTCAAAACAATCTGTAGTTCTCAACTTCATGATATGAAATGTTATTTTCTTTGTGTTTCTGTTCAGTTATCCTCATATACTTTATAAACTTGTGTACATCAGCGTTCTCATCAGATTACTAATTCCCATATGGCAGTGACTATTTCTTTTTTAAAATCACTTTGAAATAATAGGTGGCCAATAGCTCAATTCCTGAATTTATGCCTTTGAGTGCATCCTTTATTCTCTAGTTTCTGAACTCTATCTCTCAGTCTATGTCTCTGTGTTGGTCTGTCTCTCTCCATTCCCTCTACTATTTCCCTATTTGTTTCTAAAAGCTTGTTCAAGTATAAGTTTTCCTTTAAATTCTATTTTTATATTTTATTTTTCTAATTATGTGCAAAACATTTTAAACATTTAAAAAAATTCAAGTCCCAAATTCTCTCCCTCACTCCCTCTCCTCTCCCAACATTGAGAAGGCAAGCAATTTGATAGAGGCATTAAATTATTTATTAACAACGCACCTTTTACTGCATTCAAGATACCATCCTAAGTTATTTTCTCTTAATTTCATTGCCTAATTCACGCGATGAGTTTTTCTATACTTACTGACTTCCTCACTAGGAAGGAATCAAGCATTTATTAAGTCCCTACTCTGTTCGAGGCACTGTGCTAAGGCATTTTATAAATGTCATCTCATTTGTATCCTCAACAAAAACCCTTTAAGGTAGATGCTATTATTATCTCCATTTTACAGTTGAGGAGACTGAGGCACATAGAAGATAAGTCACTTGGCCAGCATCATACATCTAATAAATATCTGAGGCCAGATTTGAACTAAGGCTTTCCTGACTCTCAGTCCAGCTCTCTATCCATTATACCACATAAAAGTTTTGCTACTAACACTTCCCAAACCCTTGCAAATGATCTTCTAAACCAAACACTTGACTGAAAGTTCTGTTTTCTAGGTTTTCCGTGGTCTCCTATTTGTTCAATAGAGTGATCTTTGTCCATATTCTCCTTAACTTCTCTCCATCATTTGGCACTATTAGTTGCTCTTACTCATGCAGTTTTATCTAGAACGTGACTAATAGGAAATTTTCTCATTTTTTAATAATTCTAGTGACAGGCCATTCATTAATGATTAAATCAATCTTTTCCCCTCTGAAGTAGCTCCAATTGTTTGGTAGTTTTTCCTTATATATTATATTTCTTATATTGGCCCAAACCCTATCAGTTTATTACCCTTTTTTGTCTTATAGAAAAAAAAAACATAGAATGGGCAGAGACAGGAAAGTTTGGATCTGTATTACTGGAAAGGAACTACCATTAAAGAGATTATAGAACCATTGAACTATTAGAAATACTGGAATAGAGGCAGCTAGGTGCCTCAGTGCATAGAGCATCCTGGAGTCAAGAGGACCTGATTTCAAATCCGGCCTCAGACACTTAACACTTAATAGCTGTGTGACCTTGGGCAAGTCACTTAACCCAAATTGCCCTGCCTTCTCCCCTCCACAAAGCAAAAAAGAAATACTGGAATAGTAACATTATAGTTATAGTTAGGATATCTAGGTGTGAATCTGAATTTAGATCTTTATTAAGCGTATGCCTCAGTTTCATTTTCATTATCATTATATCATTATAGCAGAGCTGGGATCATTGCCTACCTAAGAATCTCATTGATTTAAAAGTGCTTTGAAAACCTTAAAGTACTAAATAATTATGAGCTATTGTCATCTCTTTTAGCTTTCAACATATTCTATGTTGATGTTATTACTTTTTGTGTAAGTAACTTACACAAGATATAATAATAAGAACGCTTCCTGGAACCATAAAAGTCATTACTTATTCATATTCCAATCCCACATGCTACCTACCTCAGATTCTTAGACCCCACAAATTCTCAGTAAATGTTTGCTGAATCCAGAAGAAAAAGGTACTAATATTTAATAGTGCTTGACACATTTTGTAAAGTAGATGTTGTGCTGGGTTCAGGATTTGCATTGCTTAATGTATCTCTTGTGTGTTTCTCTACATTTTTCTGTGAAAATGATACACCCTAATTAACTATGATTTATTTTTTATTTTTTTCAAATGCTTTATTAACTTCAGATTTACATCATTAATTTCTGCCAGATTTAGAGGTACAAATTTTTCCCCCGTTTTTCCCCTTCCCACCACCCCAAAAAAGCGATCCCACTGGATATTCCCTGCTCCAATCTGCTCTCTCCCGCATTTTCTCCCATACCCCCTTAGACTTTTTCAGTAGGGCATGGTGGATCTCTATTCTGCAGTGCCTGAATATCTTCTTTCCCAATTACATGTAAGATAGAATGAATATATATATATATATATGTAATTTTAAACATGTGATTTTAAATCTTTGATTTCCAGATTCATTCTCTTCCTCCCTTGTTTCCTCCCCCATACTGGGAAGATAAGCACTTCAGCAAAGGTGGGACATATGTAGCTAATGCAAAACATTGACTTAGAAGATATATTGTAAAAGACTGACTATATTTCCCTCCCTCCTATCCCACCACTTACTCGTTCTATTCCCTACTTTGATCCCATTCCTTTTCAAAGGTGAGTGCTTCTAACTTCCCCCCTGCCAGACAGCCCTCCCTTCCATCATCCCCCCTATCATCCCCTTCCCCCTACTCTCCTGTAGGATGAGAGGCCCTATTTAGTGTGTATTTCATCCCCTCCCTGAGCCATATTCAGTGAGAATAAGGTTGACGCATACCCTTTTGCCTTCCTATTCTTGCCCTCCATTGTAATCCTTTTCCCTTGCCTCTTCTTCATGAGATAGTTTACCCCATTCTGTCTCTCTCCATCTCCTTTCATTATATTCCTCTCTCACCTCTTAAATTCCCCTTTTAAGTATCATCCCTTCCTATTAAATTGGTCCTGTGCCCTATATCTATGTATACTTGTAAGCATATATACACACATTCAGATATGCATTCATATGCCCATAAACCCTCCTATATATATATATATTTCTATTCCCTTCAAGTATTTTCATACTAAGAAAAGTTTCATCAGTTACAATTATCGTTTTGCCATGTGGGAATGTTAATAGTTCAACTTTCATCAGTGGCTTATGATTTCTTTTCCCTGTTTACCTTATCATGCTTCCCTTGCTTCTTGTATCCGAATGTCAAATTTTCTATTCAACTCTGGTTTTTTCAGCAGGAATGCTTGAAAGTACTCTATTCCATTGAATGACCATATTTTCCCCTGAAACATGATACTCAGTTTTGCTGGGTAGGTGACTCTTGGTTTTAATCCCAGCTCCTTTGCCCTCTCGAATATCATATTCCAAGCCCTTCAGTCCCTCAGTGTAGAAGCTGCCAGATCCTGAGTTATCCTGATTGTGTTTCCACAATATTCAAATGGTTTCTTCCTGGCTGCTTGCAATATTCTCTCCTTGATCTGGGAATTCCAGAACCTAGCTATAATATTCCTAGGAGTTTTCTTTTTGGGATCTTTTTCAGGAGGTGATCAGTGGATTCTTTCAACCTCTATTTTGCCTTCTCGTTCTAGAACATCAGGGACATTTTTCTTGAGAATTTCTTGAAGGATGATTTCTAGGTTCTTTCCCTGATCATGGCTTTCAGATAGACCAATAATTATAAAATTATCTCTCCTGGATCTATTTTCCAGGTCAGTGGTTTTTTTTTATCTTTTCCCACGAGATATTTAACATTGCCTTCTATTCTTTCATTTGTTTGGATCTGTTTAACAGCATCTTGATTTCTTATAAAGTCATTAGGTTCCATTTACTCTAGTCTAATTCTGAAGCAATGATTCTCCTCATTGAGCTTTTCATATTCTTTTTCCATCTGGCAAATTTGGCTTTTTAAGGCATTCTTCTCGTCATTGCCTTTTTGAGCATCTTTTGCCAATTAAGTTAGTCTATTTTTTAAGGTTTGATTGTCCTCCGTTAGGCTGTTGACTCTCACTTCATAATTTTCTTGCCTCATTCTCATTACTCTTCCCAATTTTTACTCCCCTTCTCTTATCTGCTTCTTAAGGTCCTCTGTGGCCTGTAATCAGCTTGTATTTTCCTTTGAAGCTTTTGTTGTAGGAGTTCTGACTTCACTTCCTTGCTGCTGTTCCATGCTTTGCTCCTTTTTGTCCCCAAAATATGAGTCTAATATTGGAGTCTTCTGTTTTGTTTCCTTTGCCTGTTCATATCACCCCTCAGTCACTTGACCACTGGGATTTTTGCCACAGTAGGACTCTGCCACCAGACAGAGGAGCTTTCATCCCAAACTCTGGGGTTTTCTCAGCTGCTGGATGTATTAGTTGGGTGCCCTCTCTGAGGTTTCCACATGCTCTGGCAAGCTGGACACACACCCCAGGACCTCCACCCTAGACTGCAATCCAGATCCAAGCAGGTTAAACAAGAGCGATAACTCCTTAGACTGGTTGCTTGGTCCCCCTACAGTCTGCAGGCCAGGAGTTGGACCTGCCACATGGTGCTGGCTGTTCTGGGAGTCTCAGTGGCTACTCGCCCTTGGGCCAGAAGCCAACTCACTCCCAACTACTGGTCCCAAAGTCCTTACTGCATTGACCTCTCACTTTGTCCTTAGCATCTTTGTGTTGATAAATCTAGAAATAGCCACAGCTGCTGCTGATCTGGAGTCCCTCCATCCGGCAGCTGGTCAGGACCACCCTGGGGCCTCTGCCTCATGTGGGCCTGGGCTCAGCTCCCAGAGCTCTGTGCTGGCTGATTCCTGCCAGCCTTCTAACCTCAGTAGGAGGTTAGCTTCTCTGTGTCATTTTGTAGGTTCTGCAGCTCCAAAGTTTGTTCAGAGGCCGCTTTTTACATGAAGTTGGGAAGGTGGGAGCCTAAGCCTGGGGGACGTCATGCTTCTACTCCACCATCTTGACTCTGTCCCCTGGTTCCCTAATTAACTATGAGTAACACAAATTTAGTACTGTGATTTTATTTCCCATTAAGCAGACTAGGGATATTTCCTTGGGGAGGGGTAAAACAATGAAATAATGCAGTATTTTCACTTGGGTCTTCCTCTCTCAGAAATCCCCCTTACAGACCTTACATGTTTAGAGAAAGAGAAAAAAAGGCAACTGGTTTAATTTACCTGAATTGGTAAAAAGTGTTGTTGAGCAGGTGCTTTGTTTCTGGCAGGACTTCTGTGTAAAAGAGGCAATTTATCATTTTAAGTACATTGATCAGAACAACACCCTTAGTAAAATGTTTCCTGACAAAAATCAACTCTTGGAGCAATGCTATTCTTCTGCCTCCACTGTAGTTTCCATGGGCTCTTAGCTTTGGAAATTTAATTTGAGACTTGAAATCAGCATGTGTGGGATTTAGCCTGAAATGAAAATCATGGCAATCTGACTAGCCCCTATTCTCTCTACTATACCAATGAATTTGTGAGTCTTTCTCTCTATATAATTTGAAAATATCTGGGCTATACATCCATCTTTGAAATGAAGATTCTCATATTTGTCATTTGCATTACATTGATTGACAGATATATGAAATTCTAATATTGGAATTTTACTATTTGACCACAAGGGAAGGATAAATTCCCTCAGGTTTGATCTTCACCCTTACTGCCCAGAAAAAAAATAATGATTGTATCAGATATTAACATCAAGACACTTTAATATACCCTGCTCACTTTGATGCAATCATTAACTGGCCCATAAACATTTTATAACACCCATTTTATAATAATCATTTTATGACCATTTGATAATGATCATTATTATAAAATGGTTTACAGTCCCTAACAGTTTGGACAGGATATAGTTTTCATCCTTTGTGTTCACCTTATCATTAATGTTAGCAGATAGGTTGACCACTATATTATTTTTGAAGACTATATATATATTTTTTTCCAGTGTGAAATTTGGATCTCAAAGATTGATTTTCTCCTATCAATGAATTTTTGTGAATTTGTGTAAATGATGAGGGAAGGCAAGGTGATATAATTTTCAATAATATGAGAACATAGTGAGGGAAACTATCCCATCTATGAGGAACCAAATCATAGTATATTCACAACACTACTCCCTTCCCTCCATTACTGTAGATGAGAGACACTCTGACAGAGTAGTGGCACTATTGTTTTATAAATGAAAGGAGTCCCAGGTTAGCATCTAATACTTCTAGGATGTGTGACCCCCTGAACTCCATAGGTCCTCATTAGTAAAATGTGCACAATGTTAATATTATATGGAATGTGCTAACTGGCTCTGTAGTTCCAGCTGACTTTAAAATTCTGTGATTCCATTATTTTGTAATGTGGTCACAGTTTTGCTGTGAGCTTCATAAACTGTACAGTTTATGTTAAATATCTGTTGTTATTACTATAATAAAGAATTCCCAGGGAATTTGTATTTATTGCCAGAAAAGGCATAACTGACTGGTGGTATAACAGAGGAAAGAAAGTAACATTTTGACCCTCAGCATCCTAATATTATGACATGTTAAGAATAGTGGCTGAATATTTTGAATTTTTTCTATATATCTCTTCCTCATATGCCTGTGGGTACATGCTTCAAATGAGCCAACATTATTTACATTCTGATTTCTAGGTATATAATTAGAAGATGTTATAATTTTATTCTTTTAATCCTTTACCATTATTTTTCTACAATAGAACATATTTTTATGACATCACAATTTATTATCTTACAGAGAACATAAAAGTCTACTGTGCCAATTATTTATTAATTTTTAAAGAAGTATTTGTCAATAGAGCACAACAGATCATCACAGGGTGTCTTCAAATTAAGTGTCTACCATTAATGCATTAAAATATAGGAAAAACATGGGAGATGCTACTCTGATGATTTTTGTTTATTTGTTTTTAGTACTGTCTTCATTTGAGATGCAAAACTAAGAAAATATACTCATCCAAAGTGATTCCATTTTTCAGAGAAAATGTCCAGTATAAGGCCCACACAAACAAATGAATTCCTGTTGATAATGATTGTCTTCATATTATGATGAATTTCTAAGTAAAATCTATAACAAGGTGGGAGATTGTCCAGCCATTGACATTAGGAAAGAAAAGTTGATGAAAAATTTAAACCACCCAGACTATGATGTAGAGCTAGATGATGAGACAAGGAAGTTACTGGTATATCAATTTGCACATTTACAAATGATAGAGACACTTAGTTGGATGCTAAATTATAAAAAAGAACATCACAAGTTTGGGAAATTATACAGTGCCTTCAGTGCCCTCAAAATTATCACAGGTGTGAAAGTTGCATCTTTAATGACAATATCCTATTGTTATTCTGTGGGCAATGGGTCAAGTTGCTACTGTTCCTCATCCTTCATTTTCAAAGGGTGATATCTTCACTTGTCGATGAATTTTATTGAAGTGTGTAAGAGCTTCAGAAAGGGAGGCAGAGTCAAGATGAAAGAGTAGAAGAATGACATCCTAGTGGCTCTGGCTTCCACCTTAACCAATCAATGTAAAAAGGTAACTCTGAACAAACTTTGGAGCTGCAGATCCCACAAAATGACACAGAGAAGCTAACCTCCAGCTGAGGACAGCCCAGCAGGCTGGCAGGAAGCGGCCAGCACAGCACTCTGGTTGTTGAGCCCAGACCCCTTGAGCTGATGTTTTAGCCCCAGCGTGGGTCTGACCAGCCTCCTGCTGGAGGGACTCCAGATCAGCAGCAACTGTGGCCATTTCCTGAATTATCAACACATAGATGCAAAGGACAAAGTGAGAGGTGGGTGCAATCTGGACTTTGGGACCCACTAATTTAGAGTATATGACTTTTGCCCTGGGGGCAAGAAGCCTCTGAGACACCAGCACAGCCATCCAGTGCCACGTGGTAGCTTCAGCTCCTGTTCTGTAGCTTTTGGTGGACCAAACAACTAGACTAAGGGGTAATTGCTTTTGCTTTAACCTGCTTGGATCTGGATGGCAGTCTAGGGTGGAGGACCTGGGGCATGTGTCCACCTTGCGAGAGCCTGTGGAGGCCTCATAGGGGCACCCAACTAATAACTCTGGCAGCTGGGAAAACCCCAGTGTTTGGGACGAAAGTTTCCCTCTCTGGTGGCAGAGTCCTATTGTAGCAAAAAGCCCAGGGGTCAAGTGACTGAGGGGCAACATGACCAGGAAAAGGAAACAAAGCAGACAAAGATTCCAACATTAGACTCCTATTTTGGGGACAAAAAGGAGCAAACATGGAACAGCCGGAAGAGAGTGAAGTCAGAACTCCTATAACAAAAGCTTCAAAGGAAAATATAAGCTGATTACTGGCCATAGAGGACCTTAAGAAGCATATAAAAGAAGTGGAGGAAAAATTGGGAATAGAAATGAGAATGAGGCAAGAAGGTTACAAAATTAGAGTCAACAACCTGACTGAGGAAAATAAAACCTTAAAAACTGACTAACTCAATTGGCAAAAGAGGCTCAAAAAGGCAATGAGGAGAAGAATGCCTTAAAAAGCCAAATTTGCCAGTTTAACAGCAAGCACCCCAAGGGTCCCCAGGGTGGCTGTCAACACAGGTTCTTAGATCTGCTTTGTTAAAGGAAAGCAACTCAAAATTGTTTAACAAGCTTACTTTAATCAGTCAAATATGTATCATTTACCTAGTTCAGGGGAAAAAGGTCAGCACCCCTAAATTTAGAGTATACAGACAGAATTATCAAGTAGATCAAGTAGACAGGTTTCCAAACTGTCCAACCATTACATCCATAACAAATCAACCTATGGGTTTTTCAAACCCAGGGGGCTCTCAACAACGGCTTCCCAGACTCTCATCTGAACAAATCACAGAACAATATTCAAAGTGACCTCCAAAGCAAAGACTCACATCAGGGATTATATAGCCTTCTCCTGGGTCAGAGAATGTAACCACCCTATTGACACACTGCCCAATCACACAGCATCAAGGTGTGGACATTCCTGAAAACCAAGCCTCCTGCCACAGGTTTCATGTGACCACATTCAGCCTATTAAGAGTCAGAGTATATTTTCAAATCAAGGAAGGTTCTCAGAGTCTCTTAAGCCTTTCAAAGAGCCAAAGGGCAGGGAATATCTTTAAATTTGCAATTCCATTACAGCCAGATGGAAAAAGAATCTGAAAAGCTCAATCAGGAGAATCATTGCTTCAGAATTAGATTGGAGCAAATGGAAGCTAATGACTCTATGAGAAATCAAGATGCTGTTAAACAGATCCAAACAAATGAAAGAATAGAAGGTAATATGAAATATCTCATGGGAAAAACCACTGACCTAGAAAATAGATCCAGGAGAGATAATTTAAAAATTATTGGACTACCTGAAACCCATGATAAGAACCTAGAAAACATCCTCCCTTAAATTCTCAAGGAAAACTCC
This sequence comes from Petaurus breviceps papuanus, assembly GCF_028583685.1. Classification (NCBI taxonomy): domain Eukaryota; kingdom Metazoa; phylum Chordata; class Mammalia; order Diprotodontia; family Petauridae; genus Petaurus; species Petaurus breviceps. Next base: position 6,209,429 of record NW_027185761.1, on the reverse strand, counting down.
CCTGATGTTTTAGAGGCAGAGGGCAAAACAGAGGTTGAAAGAATGCTCCAATCACCTCCTGAAAAAGATCCCAAAAAGAAAACTCCTAGGAATATTATAGCCAGGTTCTGGAATTTCTAGATTAAGGAGAGACTATTACAAGCACCTAGGAAGAAACAATTTGAATATTGTGGAAACCCAATCAGGATAATCCAGGATCTGGCAGCTTCTACACTGAGGGATCGAAGGGCTTGGAATATGATATTCCAGAGGTCAAAGGAGCTGGGATTAAAACCAAGAGTCACCTACCCAGCAAAACTGAGTATCATGTTTCAGGGGGAAATATGGTCATTCAGTGGAATAGAGGACTTTCAAGCATTCTTGATTAAAAAACCAGAGGTGAATAGAAAATTTCACATTCAGATACAAGAAGAAAGAGAAGCATGAGAAGGCAAACAGGGTAAAGAAATAATAAGGAACTTATCAAAGTTGAACTATTAACATTCCTACATGGAAAAACAATAACAGTTACTAATGAAACTTTTGTCAGTATGAAAATAGTTGAAGGGAATATAAATATATACATATATAAGCATATGAATACATATGTAAATGTGTGTATGTATGTTTACAGGTATACATAGATAGAGGGCACAGGACCAATTTAAAAGGAAGGGATGATTCTTAAAAGGTGAAATTAAGAGGTGAGAGAGGAATATAATGAAAGGATATGGGGAGAGACAGAATGGGGTAAACTATGGCATAAAGAAGAGACAAATGAAAATGGATACAATGGAGGGGAAGAATAGGAAGGCAAAAGGGAATGGTTCAACCTTATTCTCATTGAATTTGGCTTGAGGAGGGAGTGAAATACACACTAAATAGGGTATGTCATTCTACAGGAGAGTAGGGGGGAAGGGGATCAGAGGGGGGTGATGGAAGGGAGGGCAGGCTAAAGGGGAGGGAATTTGGAAGTATCCAATTTTGAAAAGAGGTGGGATAGGAGGGAAGGAAATATAGTCAGTCTTTTACAATGTATCTACTCTGTTATTGGTTTGCATTAGCTACACATGTACAACCTATACTAAACTGCTTATCTTCCAAGGAAGGGTGGGTGACAAGGGAGGAATGGAATTAATATTTAATTCAAAGTTTTAAAATCAAATGTTTATACACACACATACTATTATTAATACCATTTTACATGTAATTGGGAAATAAGATATACAGGCACTGGGGCACAGAGATCCACCATGCCCTACTGGAAAATTCGAAAGGGGTATGAGAGAAAATATGGGAGAGAGCAGATTGGAGGAGCAGACATTCTGTGAGACTGCTATTTTGGGGTGTTGGGTAGGGAAAAAATGGGGAGAAAATTTGAAACAAAATCTGGTGGAAATGAATGATGCAAATCAGAGGTTTATAAAGCATTTGAAAAATGAAAAAAAGAAATGAAAATAATTAGGTAGACACAAATTAAGTGACCTGTTCAGCACATACAGCTAAAAAAAGTGTCACAAAATTGAAAACAAATGTGTATTTTGATACATTAAATCTATCAGAAATGAGGGATGAATTTCCCATTACCTCCAAAAACTATGATATTTCACTAGAGATTACTGAAAATACATTTTTCTGCATACAAAACTTTGGAACAAAAGAGTAATTGTCATAATATGCATGTTTTTAACACCATAATCATAACCCAATAATACATAAATTTCAGTGTACAAAATAAAATTAGTAACATGCAAAACATTTTTTTCTTTCTTTTAATTCCTTACAATTGTATGACCTTTTGTACTAATATCTTAATAAAAACAAAATTGATTTTAGTTGATATTCATTGTTTGAAACACATGAAATACACAGTATGATAAATACAGTAGAACAAATAAAATTCTCAAAATTAAAACATTTTAAACCTATGTCTTACTTTCCACTGTGTCATGTGGCTGTATGATACCATTGTATTGTATACTATACTGCAGTAAATCTCTCTACCTTGGCCATCATCTGAAAGCCAAGGAAAAGATAGCTAGGACATTAATTGTTGCTATTGGAAGACACCAAATGATCAAGGTCTTAATGGCACCCCTGATAGTCTATCCTTCAGGACTAGTAGATGATATTCGAGATGCTGAAGGATGCACCAGGTTGAAATACAATCCTCCTGTTGGCCGACATGAAAATCATCAATTCATTAACACCAAACTTTTTAGTAACAGCTTCAGCAAACACTCCAACATAAGGTTTATCTAACATCTTTATTTTCTTACTAAGCTAAATCACTGACTTTGCACAGTTGGACTTAGAGCCCAGACTTGCACTATGATTTGTGGGCATAATTACAACAAAAAACTTTAGTTTTAGAGAAAAACAATAAAAATGTGGAATAAATGCATGGGCAGTTCTTTATTCAACAAATGTACAGGGAACTTTTTGCAATGGCAGGATGAATAATACCAGTGAAACACCTAGTAAGATATCAGCCACTCCACAAACTTGAGCACATAGCAATGCATTTTTCCTCTACTGAGAATAGTCAAAAATGTGCATTGTTGCCAAAGCAAAAGTGAAAATGAAATTACTACTAAAAACATGAAAATGGTTGAAGTCTCAAAAGTTAAGCTCATATATTAAGGACTGACTATATCTTAAGTCAAATTTTATCTCAGGTATTCATAGTTCCAGGCACAATGTACTGTGCCACTTTAAATGTTCTGATAATATTCCAGATTAATTTTCGGGACTGGAAAATCATTTGCTTCATAAGAGCTATGTAACCCAAGTCTTTGATTACTTAGTTAATCTCCTAGACTTTAGCTTTCCTGTTGAGAGTGGGAATGTGTCGTTCATATCATGCTAGTAATTCTAATAATACAAAGCATGGAGTTAAGGAAACAAATTTGGTCTCCAATAGGGAAATCCCACTACAGGAACTTCCTCTACCAAATAAAATTACAGCCCGTTTATAATTTACTACTCAGGTATGAGTTTCCTGAAACCTAGGAAGAGCAACAGCTGACCCAGAAACACAATGATAGAAGTATCAGAAGTGGGATTTTAACTTGGGTCTTTATGACTCTTTTTGCAGTGGCATGCTGCTGCTGCTAACAATAGATGACATCTATTCAGCTCTTTCCAATTTAACTACAGTGCATGTGTGTGTGTGTGTGTGTGTGTGTGTGTGTGTGTATGTGTGGTTGTTTGAAAAATTTAATTAGAATAGTACCTCTGAGCCAGGTACATGACGGTGTCTTACAGAAAGTGACAGCAGTCATGATTTGGAGTTAGAGGACCTGGATTAAAAGATGCACTCAGTTATTTACTATGTGAACCTGAGAATGTCACAACCTTTATGGACCTCAGTTTCATCATCTAAGACCCCATAACAAGTTATTTTCCTAGCAAGACAAATGCTTTTTCCATGATGTCATGTTGCTTGCTAAGTCTAGAAGGAAAGTATGCTAAAAATTTCTGAGAGATCTTAATATGTTTATGCCTTCCTGAAATGTCACTCTTATTTTGCCCAGAATATACCATTATCCACCATCAACCACAGTCTTACTTTCTCTCACACTGACAAATGCTGGGGTCATTGGACAGATCATACTGCAGTAGGTAATCAAATCTGCGATGATGCCTTCCTGTTATTGTCCTCTGCTCACTCACCTAAGCTTCCGCTGAGGTTCAGGGTTAAACTCTGCTCTGCTATTGTATTTCTGGTGACTTAGGCCAAGCCATTTAACACTGCTGTACCTACATCTTTCTATTTTCAAAATGAATATAATCAAACTTCCCTTCTACCTGCAGAACATGGGTATTGGGAGGATTAATGAGATGTTTTTAAAAGTTCATTCAGATACTCAAGAGGCACAGTGAGAATACAAATTGTCTTTATTATTCTCTGCCCTTCTTCTTTCACTTGCTTAATATTCACCACTTGAGGGTATTAGACTCTGATACCTTCATTTCAAATAAAATATTACAAAACTTGATGCATAGTTTCTTCCAAAGGACCATGGGAATGTGTTCATTTATTAAATAAACTTTCCATGAAAATCTTGGGCCCTTCAATGCCCTTCTCGTTCTTTTTTTTTTACCCATTTTTTTTACAGTGTCAGTGTCAAAGGTAGAACTATAACTAAAATGGGGCCATCATGTCCGTGCCTACTCCCTTACCAGGTCTCAACCCCAGGGTACCTGTGTTCCTGTTCTTTATTATGAAATACAGCTCTATTCCTTCATTTGATCCCAACCTTAGGATTCTAGTGTCATGGAGCCTTTCTATTGGGAAAGTTAATCATCAAGTTCATGAGAATTTGTAAAAGACTGATTATGCACTGGCAACTATGCTATGAAATGAGTATACAGATACAATAAACAAAAGAAACACCTACTCCTAAAGAAGCTTCTATTCTAATGGGGGAAGAAAACATAAAAGAAAGCTGAAAAACAGGAGATGCTTGTTATATATCCAGAGAGTAAGAAGCCTAGCTTGGAGAATGAAGCATGGCCTCCTTGGACCTGTCTGTAAAATAGAGGCCTCTGAAGGAATTCACCAACGGGAGAATTGGCTCAACCTAGTGGAGAGAGAGAGGTTCCAAGGAGAAAGAGCAGCTACGTCTTCATGGCAAAATCCAAGGGTAACAGGGCCTCACCTCCCCCTTCTCCAAACATTTTGGAATACAGTTGTATTTATTTGGGAATGGGAACTCCTTCCTCCCACCATTCTTTGCCATAAGTTCATCCATCAAAGGCTTAATTCTCTGTGGCATTGCTGCTAATACCCTCCATGATGCTTTACTTATTCTTCTCTCTATCCCACTGCCAGGCCCCAGGCTAGGGGAAGGCATTTCTGGTTAAGATTTTACATGATATTTCCCTTCTATGCTAACTTAGTTGTATGTTTTTAGCTTGGAGGTAGGAGAGTGTAGAACACTAGGAGACTTTACTCTAATTTTCTTATTGTCCCACCCCCATTGGATTCAGTTCTTTATCTGATTTTACAAATTTGAAAAGTTCAGATTATACCATAATTTATTATTTTTTTCAGGTCAACACGACCTTCTGGATATCTATCTTGTATCTGGAAAAAAAGGAAGCACTTGTGAAACTTTTGAATAAGATGAAACAGAAGAAGAGAGAATATTAATGTTGAAAGGGAAATTAGGAATCATTCTGAGTGTCTTTTATTTTCTAGGCAAGAAAATTGAGACCCAAAAGTTTCAAGTGAGATGCTTTAAACCTAATGTCTACAGCTACTAACAAGTGTTGGGAATTTTTACATTAATAGGACATGCTTAAAAACATAAGATATGGCTATCGTTTTACAAAATGAATATTTTCAATTACTACATGTAAAATCTGAAAAAAATCACGTTGTTTGACATTTAAGAGCCAAGTAGTGACTGTAGATAAGATATTTAAATTCTCTAAGCCTCAGTGTTGAGTTTTCTTTCATTGTGCATTCATTTATATTCCCTACTTCACAGGAATATTATAAGGAAAGTATTATATATATATATATCGATTTAAAAATTCATTTTACTATGTGTCACCTATAGAGTGTTTTATAAATAGTAACTATTGCTTGATTACTGTCCTAGAAAAAGTGAATATCAAATGAAGAATTACAAGACAGCATTGATTTGAGACAAATAGGCATCTTCACCCCCTGTTTGGTGGCATACTTTGCCCATTCCTTTAGCTATTTATAGGATCAAAGACCTTCAGAGAGCAGATGTTTTATAGTCCACACTCACCTTTATTTTACAAATGAGAAAATTTATACCTAGAATATTTAAGTAACTTTTTCAAGGTCTGTGTTACAAGCAGAGTCAGAATTCAAACTCAGTTCCTTTACTCTTCAAATCCACTACTTTTCCCACTGGAGAAAACTACCCAGCAACTTCCTGGTTACTTAACATAGTTGAAGGGTGTATGAGCCCTACACATGTAGCCTACTCTGAAAGCTACTGGATAATGTTAAGTATATCATTACAAATAGGTAAATGATTACTTCTGCTTGAATAAAAAATTAATTCTACATAGTATTAGATGGAGAAGCATAGTTCCTCAGCAAATTATAATGTTTTACAGTTAGTTATCTCTTCAGAGATTCTGTAATGCACCACTTCACCAGACCATTACCATAAAACATGTGTGTACGTGCATGGACAGGCATGTGTACACATGTGCAAGCATGTATTGTTCCTATATTCTATAGCTTGTACTTACATTATTTTAAGGTGTCCATACTATGGGCCATGGTCTACATAGTATCACTATCGTAGTCACTGTATATCCCCCAAACCAAGTTCTTGATGAAGATACAATTGTTGCTCAAGCCAACAAAAGACTTTACTATTCTTCAACATATTTTCAATAGCTGGATAACCATGATGCCATTTGTCCCATTTATTAGCAAAATAAAAATAAACAACAATATATCAATGGCACGTTGACACTCTACAATGCTGTAAGTATGATGTAAACACTTATCTATTCTACAGAATGCACAATGGAAAATCTTGCTCTGAAATCATAGCCTAGGAAGGAAATAAATATATAAGGTAGAATAAAGTTTTAATAAATTCACGGAATTCTGAGACATCTAAGACAGATATCTCTAAAAAAAACCTTTAGTAATTTTATTGTCTGGTGTATCCTTCTTCTATGGAATCTTAGATTACGTCCCTGGACTCACACAGTGATGGTCTTGGCTCCCAGAGCGCTGTGATGGACCCTTTCTTTGGGCCTGTTGGGCTGTGTTCCGTGGGAGATTTGTTTCTCTCTGTCACTTTGTGGGTTCTGTAGCCCTAAAGATTGTTTAGACTAATTTTTACTGGCATTTGAGATGGTTACAGAGGGGGCAAAAGTTTTCCTGCTTCTATGCTGACATCTTGGCTCCATCACAAAAATATACTTTAAGAGGAACTTCCTTGTTGTTAGATAAAAGAGACAATCCACTTCCATCTCTCATGTGATGCTTTCAAATTTACATGCAAAAGAAGTTAGTGATAAGAACAGAAATCTAGCTAAAGCAGGTAGACTCAACAGATTTTTGTTTTGCACATTTTTACTATTATCACAGGAAACTGATTTTTATGCTGCTTTGTCTCAGCATAAATCTAGATCTTCTCCATATATAGGGAGCAGAGGAACTTTTGTAGGAGGAGAAAATTTACTATTAAAATAAATTTTTTTGGAAGAATAATATATTCAACAAAATAATTTCAATTGAACAAACATTTACTAAGCCCCTATTCTCTGTAAGGTACTGGCCAAGGCCTTGAAGACATATAGATTTGATATATAGACCATGCTCAGAAGGAAGGAACTTTTGATATATTGAAGAATCATGTATACAAATAAATGGCACAAGGAAAAATGAGACAAATACAAAAGAGAAATATAGGCACTTTTCTATTGAATATGTGAGGAGGAAAGATTTCTTTCATAAGAAAGTTATTTTTCTTTATTTTACACAACCTCTTGAACATAGAAGGTCTTCCATAAATATAGAGTTGGATTACATTTTAGAATTTGGCATATGAACTTTCTCCTGCAACAAGAAATCACATAATTATAGATACACTTAAGGGTACACATGAAAGTTTCATAAAGATTTACCTTACGGTTTGCAAATGAATCTATGCCTAAGTGCTATCTTCCTTTAGAAATAGATCAACTCTTTTCTTAGGATTAATATGACCTTTGGTTTTCATGTTATATTTTATAATTTATATTGTGTTACCTTCAAGTTTATTGACTCTACATATTAATATACTTTAGGATCCTAAAGATCTATTTTTTGTTTTTTGTTTTCCCTTAGTCAAGGTTGAACATTGCTATGATCCATATACCAATTATGGACACTTGGGGAGTCACGATGATTCTATATTATCCAACACAGTTTGGTGCACTCAGCATGCCTTCCTAATAGGTATCTCTGATTGGAACATTCCAACATTATGAAAATAAGTCAGCATGCATATATATTTCATACTAGTTAATACTATTTTTGTTCTCTTGGAAGCTATGTTGACTGATTAAAAAGCAGGTTATATTTTTCTATTTATATTTCATTATTTTGAAAATGTCTTTACACTCTAGTTCAACTCTATTTCATGGTGAATGGCTAAAGAGATAATGCACATTTAGTCCAGTATGACAGTTGAAAGGTTATAAACTACCAAATAGCCAACAAAGTTTAAAATGGAAGGTGACTTTTTTTCTTTATACAACATGGCTAATATGGAAATATATTTGCATGTTTTTATATGTTAATTGATATCACATTTTTCTTGCATTCTTAATGTGTGCAATAGAGGGACAAAATGAAGAACTCAATTTTTAAAATTCAATGTTAAAATGAATAATAATAAAATTATTTGTAATAGAAGGTGGCTAAGAAGGGGAGAACATTTTTATATTCAACCAATAAGAAGTATATATAAAGGGGCAGCTAAGTGGTGCAGGAGTGGAACCTGAGTTCAAATCCTCAGATAGGTAACACCTACTAGCCATGTGACATTGGGCAAGTCACTTTACTCCAATTGCCCTGACTTCCCCCCTCCAAACAAAAACCAGAAAAGCATATATAAAACATACCATAATGATTGAATTTAAGAGATGTATTATTTATATAGATAGATCAACAAAGGGATAGGTGAAGTTTAACTATGATGCATGTTTTCAATAGTAATCTGAAATCAAAGAACCTTAAAGGTTGTTTAGGGCAGAACCAGCTTTCTGGGAGGTGATTGTTAAATTTCTAGCTTGAACATTTACAGTTTGGAAATCAGCAAGCTACAAATAAGGATTTGATTTATTTTTCTGTGGATTGTCTTAAACTGTCATCAAACTCAAAATATCTCTACAAGTCATATTAATATAAAATTGCAAATTACCATTATCTGATACATTATTTTGAAAGTTTTTTTTGCTAAACATTTACCAATGCCATTTTAATCTGTGTTGCACTACATTCTTTCAGTTTTGCCCACTTGAGGTCCCATTACTCTATGACCTGTGAACTTAAGAGATGGGGAAAATGTTAATATCAATTAAATTTTAAAAGTATATCCTGTATTTTCAGGAAGTTGGTTGTTGATTTTTTCTAGCATGTACCTGTTCTAAGCTAATTCCTTTTTATAGATGTTGAATTGAGGCAAATATTAAAGGACTTGCCCTAATTCACAAAGTTCATAGTCAGCATCTAAAGGAGGATACACTTTAAACCGTATCTAACTTGACAATAATTTCATCCTTTTTTTCTAATGAAATTTATCTGTCATGGAAAGGGGGAATGTTTTCCTCTGGAAATTCTTTTTCTTTTCCCACAGAAGATTTTTCTTCACATCCCCTCTCTTTTACTAACCTTCCCCGGTACCTCATAAAGAGTGGAGAGTAAGTGCTTTAAAATGTTTCTTTAGTTATATTTAATTAAATTCACAGCGTTCTCTATTTTTACTCTATTAGGTATTTTTCTCCATATAAAAAGAAATTCTATACCTGTTTTATTGGATGATCTAAATAATGAAGCATCCAAGTGAAATTGGAAACCTGCATCTGTCTGAGAGAATATTATCCAGCAGTTAAAAAGGTAAATCGTTCATAGTCACAGTTAGTGTACACTGTGGAAAGAATATGGGGTTTGTATTTGCAGGATGTTGATTTCAATATTGCCTATGTCACTCATAACCTGTATGATCTTAAGCATATTAACCTCTCAATTAGCATTACCTCAACTATAAAATGAGGATATTAGTTTAAGGACTCTCTAATACCTATTTCAGGAGTGTCCATCTTTTTTTTATTTTTAATCCTAGAGCAGGATAATAGATTATGACATTGGCGTGAATTACAAAATTCATGTTGGGACAATGCAATCAAATTTTTAAGTAAGGGTATAATAATTAACAATCAAGGGGAGTTAAATGGTCAGAGGAAACTTATCCAAGTACCTGAGACAAAAAAGTGGCAAAGATAAAAGAATGTAACAGTCAAAACTGGAGGAACTAGAAGAAGAAGGGCACACTGGGATACTCCTTGTGTAGTTGTGAATAGGTCCAACTATTCTAAAAAAAGCAATTTGGGATAATATAATACATTTGCTAAAATGTTCGTTCTCTTTCACTCATTGATTTCATTACTAGTCTTATAATCTGTGCAGGTAAGAAAAAAACAGAAGTATTATAGTTAATGATCTTCATAGACACCCTTTTTGCACTAGGAAACAAATGGAAGCAAAGGGTGTGCCTAAAACTTAGAAATGCCTAAACAAATTTCAGTCTATGAATGTAATAGGGAAAAAAAAAGAATAGCATCAGCAAGATAATTGCTTACATCTATATGGCTCTTCAAGCTTTAAACCAAGTATTTTAGAAATGTTATCTCACTTTGCCAGTTACAATCCTCTAATTAATTATTATATTCTATTTTAAATAGGAGGAAACAGAGAGACAGAGGGTAAGTGATTTGCAAAGGGTTTCACAGTTAATGAATGTCTTAGGCTCAGATTTGCACTCTCATCTTCTTGATTTTAGGTTCAGTGCATTAGCCATTACATCACAAAGCTTCCAGAAAACTTGAATCCTCTCAAGAATACAGAAAAATTGGTCAGTCTCATATAAATTAAGTATAATGAAAACTGAACCATACACAGAATGACATATAACCATGATAAAAAAGCAAACGAACTATAAAAGGTATCAGAATCCTAATTTTAAGGATGATGATTGATGTTGTTACTTTAAATAATGTGTCAGAAAGTACTTCTGAATTTTTTTTTATTAGAGATGGGGTTATTCAGCCTCACAGGTATTGAATGCTGTATATGCCTTAGACAAAAAATTGGTATTGCTTAACTATTTTCTTTGTTGTAAGGTAGGTTTCATTGGGGTTGGGGAGAGTGTATTTGAAGATGCCTCGTATAAAAATTAAAGACATTTAAAAAAACTTGATATTTCTTTTCAAAAGGAGAATACGCTGCACAGTATGCTTTTGCTATCATTATTTTCAATGTCAAAATGCTTTCATGCATATGTCTGTCTAGTTAGGATACAATTATCTAGACATCTGTTTTTTCTTATTGTTTTTGAAGGAGAAGAATGGTCAAGAATTGTAGATTCACCTATGGTGTGAATTTCTGGTGTTAAAATTTCCCCAACTGAAATAGAATAGAAATAATTCAAAATTTAATGTCATAGATCATTGTCTAAAGGACTGAGGTAGTATATCTTACCCAAGGTAGAGATTCTAGTGCTATCAGAAGAGATACTGGAAAGTAAGATTTTTGTTAGCTCTGAGAACAGCCCCAATCAACTATACAATGATGTTTGTCTCTAAATGATTTTCTCTAAACTTATTATCAATTCATAATCAAAGACAATAAGGTCAGTGGCCAAATGAAATGAAAATTCATTCTGGAAGCAGAGAATCAGAGGTCAAGTTTCCTCTCTAGGATTACTTCCTGTGTAAATTTGGACAAGCCACTTATGCTCCCTTGGCCTCACTTACCTCTTCTGTAAAATGAGAGGTTTGGAATATATGGCTCTAAATCTACAGGCTTGTGACCTTAATTTCAAGGAAGGGCATATGCAGTATTCTTGATAAACAGTGGAATCAAATGTATTTAACACTTTGATCTTCAGTTGTGAACATTAAAATAAAAAAAAAAACATTGTTAGGACAGATCTGGGCTGTGTAACAGTAATGGACTAAATTTATTGATATATACTCTAACAGAAATCCTGCTGTCCCCATGATATAGTACGCACTGAAAGATTCTGCAGAACTGGGATTTGAAGCAAAAAGAAATCACTAAATCCAAATACTTTTCTGTCACTGGAAAGCATATCAAATATCTGTGGGTATGCCCATTGTGTTCATCTTTGACATGTGAGTAGACCTATCTATAAAAAAAATTGACACGTGAAAAATGACTGCATAAAAAACTGGACAAGAGAAATAAATTCACACTTCTGTAGTCAATGAAGATGAGGAAACACCAAGGCAATGAATTGGGATTAGAAACTCATGCTTTTCTCTTAAACTTAAACTGTTTCAGGTAAGTTCACTCATTAGTTTCCAAATAATCATTTAAGTCCTCTCAGTCTCTCTCTTCATATGAAAATATCCATCATATTTAAAGATAACATAGCTTTTCAGCAATTCTTTCAACCATGTCACCATATGCAACTTTTTCCTCCACTTGAGAATGCCATCCATTGTGATTCTGTTGTTGTCATTGGTAGTATAAGGACAGACTGGTGCTAGCTGTGACTTGAGACTGCTTATGTATAAAAGCTAGTTAAAAAGGAATGAAGTGAAAAGTAATTCTGATAATTTGACCTATGCTGAGTAATCAAAAGAACAGGGATCTAGGTCAAATACAACAGTTTACTGTGCATATCCTTATATAAGTTTTATACTTTGGGGTGAAAGAAGGTGGCAGAGTCAAAATGGAGTTCACTATAAGAAATCACAAGGGTGGCTAGGTGGCACAGTGAATAGAGCACCAGCTCTGGAGTCATGAGGACATGAGTTCAAATCCGGCTTCAGACACTGGACGCACTTACTACCCATGTGATGCTGGGCAAATCACTTAACCCCAACTGCCCTCCAAAAAGCAAACAAACAAACAACAAAAAAGAAATCTCTTATTAATGAAGTTGAGGACACCAAGGGATGTAAACAAAACCTACATTAACTTACTCTCAGTAAAGATTTTGTTGACTAATGTACAATTGATGCAGCCATCTTCATTCATACTGGAAGGATACAATAGTGCTTGTATAGAACTATTCACTATCAACCAATAGATACCTCAGGGGAATAAAAGGACATTTATGAATAACTACTGCCAAAATGTGTCTTTACAAACATTACTTGGCTACCAGCTCTTCTGATAATTCTATTGGATTGAGATAGAAAGAGAGATCAGGTTTCTCTTGAATAGGTCAGAAAAGATTAAACAAAGTTTTTTGGACAATTCTACTGCAGTCAAGGTTTGAATTCATGGATACATATCATTGCCCCTACACATTTATATTGTACATCTCCACCTTTAGAGAGAAAGAAGTACTGTTGAAATTACCCTGCTCCTACTCGGGACAAGGCAATGCACTAAACAATGTGAATCCTAAAATCCAAAGGAAACATTTCTCTAAGATGCCTGCCCTGTCTAACAGTCACATTCCACTGAAGGCAATCTTTAGATTTTTCAATGTTATTCTTATAAAGAAAAAAATATTCAAATGATCTCAACCCAGTGATAGTTATACTCTTCATCTTCTAGGTATATGGTTTTTTTTTCCAACATGGACTATAATATCTATAAGGTACGTTTCAACTTTAAATCTATGGGTCTTTTTTTTAATTGATGTTTATCATGTATGTCTGACTGCTAGAATTGTCTTTTATTATTTAGAATATGCCTGTGTGTTTTTGGTGGTTTTTTGACACAATGTAATTATCCCATTTCAGTTCAATCCCCCCCCCCAAAAAAAAACATTTAAATATTGTATTATTATCCTTCCTCCATATTTGTCTTGACAAAAGAAATGATATAGCAAACATATGATTCTGTCTTCCTGTGGACAAGTAATAACTTCAAAATTATCACCCTAAGCCTAATCTAACTTTGAACGAAACTAAAATGACATCTTTGGTAAGAAGAGACCTCATTGCTACGCAGTGTCTCCTATGTAGGAGGAAATTAACACTATCTTTAAAGTTGTGGTTTGCTTTTCTTATCAATCACAAAAAGACTAATTCTGAAACAATACTTGTCTCCTGTCAGAAATTGAGACCTCTCTTGTGGATCCTGAATAAAGAACCCTTCCCCAATCTCTATGTTTTTTCATGATTCTGAAATGTTTTTTTCTACTCATCTTCATTTACTATTATTGACTTACTTCAAGACTTAATTAAAATGCCAGTTTCTGCTAAAGACCTTTCCACCTTAATTGTCTTCCCTGCTTAAATTACCTTGCATCATATCCAGTGAAATTTAACCTTGGTCACTTACTAGCCAAGTGACCCTGAACAAGTTACTTCACCCTGTTTGTTTCTGTTTTCTCATCTTTAAAGTTAGGTAGAGAAGGAAATTTCAAAGCACTCCAGTGTCCTTGCCAAAGGAAAAAAAAAGTGCAACACTTTAAATGGGCTCAGAAAGAGACAGACAAGGCTTAAAGGACTAAACAATGAAAGTGTGCTTCTTTAATTAATTGGTGATTAACAAATAGGAAAATTAATAGCATCTTCTCAGTTGCCAAGGGAATAAATTGGGATTGTGTAGATTCAGGTTAAAACAACAATACCACCAACAAAAAAAAAAACTTTCTGGACATAGCAGTGCTCAAGGACATCACAACAAAGTGGAAAAAATGGGATTAAAATACACTTCCAATTCTTTATTTTTAGAGTGTCAACTGGCCCCCAAGCCGCATTTTCTCTATTCTAATTCACTATATAAGATGCATCTGAGGGCCTTGAGATAAAAAAATAAATGTGTATCATTCAATATGATTAATCAAAAAAACATCTATTACATGATTTCCATGTGTCTGAGACTGATACAACACAAAACTGTCCCTGTCCTCAAGAAGTGAGCCTTTTCGTTTCACATCTCAATGGGGAAAACCATTTATATATACTTTGCTTCTGATCATTGGGATCTAGTTACATGATGCTGGCATACTGGAAATAGTCTACCACAAAATTAGATAAATATCTAATTATGCTTTTTGTAGAGATGATACCAATAAAATTAATAAAAGAAATGCACAATGAAACATTTACCATGAGACTGTGAATCAAAATCTTCTCCAAACTCTTATATTCCCTAACTAGTACACAGGCTACTCTGAAATGAAACAATCTAGGAAAGATACAGTTCATTTCACTTCATACTACATGCCTGAAAATAGAAAGAGAACTCTAGAAAACGCTTAACAATTCCCAATTGAAGTTTAACTAATATATCTAGTAGGGTTATTCCTGGGATCAGGACTTCTTAACTATTTTTGTGTCATGGATTCATTTGTCCTTTTGGTAGAACCTACAAATTCTCAGAATAATGTTTTAAATGTATAAAATACAATAAATATGACTACAAAGGAAACCAATTATACTGAAATATAGCTACAGACATTTTAAAAATAATTTTAGGGTCTATGATTTAGGAACTACAGCAATGAATGAAGGCTTTATGGACTCCAGATCTTCCTTACAGCATAATTGGTCATTTCCTTTGGTACCTCCATTTATTTGTTGTCAAGCCTAAGATGTCAATAGTCAAGTGAAGGAGGATAAGCAAAGGTGAATTAGATGTCCTATTCAGTTTCTTGTCTTCTATGTCCCTCTGAGTTATTTTGACTCACCCATGGCATGTCTTACTTGTATGCTCCATCTTATCACATCTGCTTGAAAATTCCTCTCTGCTTCCTTACTTGACAGATAAGAGCTGTTGAGCCCATGTGGAAAAAGAAGAGATGAAGGGTGAGAAAGATACTACAAGGGAAGGGAATTCAATGCTAAACTATCATGATATTACAAAAATGGTTAACATACAAAAAAGAGCTAAAAATAGAAGTATGTATAGAATGGATGTATGTGTGTTTATGTGTGTGTGTATAATATATATATATATATAATGTCCATAGCCATATATATGAATATGTGTGTTTACATATATAAACATTTTTGTATCTAAAGATAGTCCTCTTTAGGGCATGGGGAGTGGAAGAAAAGAAAAATTAATGTACATGATAATTTTACTATATATTTACAGTTTTGAGTGTAGTAATTTTTTATATTCTACTGTTATAGAAATGCTTGCTTCTTAAAGTTCAGAATAAAATTTAAAAACACATTTTGAAATAATGATAAAAATCAGGTCAATAAAACAAATGGAGTAAAGTGGTTATTAGCTATAGTAGATATAGCAGAATGTGATGAAGTGTCCTGTGATTGGAATAAGGGCATATCATCATTTAGGAGAAATTAGGAAGAAGAAGAAATACAGGGATCGGTGATATAGTAATTGAGAGGAATTCCAAAGTTTTGGATGATAGAGGTAACACTTTTTTGAGGAATTCTGATCTCAAATCTTTGATCATTTTTTTATAGTTGAGGTAGAATGGATATGTATGTCATTGGAGGTAGCAAGGTTATTGAGCCAAACCAGTTAGTTTGAGGGTATATCAAAGTGTACATTGTAATTCTCCAGGATGATGAAAAGAAGGGTGGTATCCAGATTCTCACCTCTTTGAGAAACAGCCAGGGACCTGTAAATGACTATAAGAAAGAACCAAATAGGATGATCTAGATAACAGAGTAAATTCAAAGATGAAACTGTCACCTAATGGCAGCAGAAAGAAGAACGTAAGGTGGCAAAAATGACTAAGGAGCAATGCCTAATCCTGTTCAACTATTGCTTCAGGGTACATGAGAGAAGGTGAAACTGAATAATGAAAAACATGGCTGAGATTGAACAGTCATCAGGAAAACTATGTTACTGTGTGGATAGGAAGAACATAAAGAATATAAAAGGAAGATAAGGAATATGAAGGGACTTGTTAATAATACAGAATATAGTTCCTTGGGATAAATGAAAGGAAAGGCCAGAATAGAATAGGGAAAGGGAACCAGCAGGGCTCAAGTGATAAGAGATGATGGAATTAAACAAAGAAGGTGACTTCTCTTGAATAGCTCACTCAGAGGCCTTAGAGGAGTTGGTGGTTTGCTGGGAACAACATACACAGAGATAACATTGAATATCTGGAGTAATATTTGGGTATGATTGAGAAAATGTATTGTTATATGAGAATTGATGAGCAGCATAGTTTCAGAAAAACCTGGAGATACTTATATGAACTGATACAGCATAAAGTGAGCAGAAACAGGAGAACACTGTACATAATAGTAGCAGTGTTGTAAGGATAATCAGCAGTGGAAAACTTAGTTACTCTGATGAGGACAACAATCAGAGAGAATTCCAAATAATCCACTATGGAAAATTCTGTTCACCTCTAAGGAGAGAACTGGGGAAGTCTGAGTTTAGATTGAAGAACTTTTTTTTAAAACTTTCTTTTAAAGACAGCTAATTAAGTCTGTAGGATTGATATGAACTCATAAACAATAGGGAATCTCTTGTAGGAGGTTCCTTAATTCTACTAGAGAAATAATCACCCCCACATCTTTTTTTCAGAACTATCTAGGACACTGAGGGGGAGAAGTCATAATCTCATGTGCACCCAACCAGAAAGAGGAAGACATTTTGGATCTGAGCTTTAGCTTTATTCCATTTCTCACCCCTAACCTATTTCACAGACTGCTCAGAATCAACTCCCACCCCACTTCTGCCTCCTAGAATTTGTGGTTTACTTAGGAGTATTTTCCACATATGATATTCTACTTTGAACCTTTCCTGATCTCCCTTCTTTGTTCTCTCCTTCTCCCAATTTTATTGTATTTGCCTATTTATACAAAAGGTATATCCCTGAAATACCACATAACCTCTATTAATAGAGAAATTGTGTTGTCTTTTGTTTTCTCTGTGTAATCTATCAAAGTCTCTTGCACCTTGTAGGCCCTTAATAAGTGTGTTGTTTTATTATATTGAGTATATAATATTGTGGTATTTTACATGAACATATATAATAGCATGCCATAGTCATGATTATATATTTTATGTGCTACATCATCTTGCTATATCCCCTCTTCATTTCATGTTTGCTGAGGTATTTCAATTTTAAAATGTTTTCCTTATGCAGAAATTACCCCATTTCCCTATCATTGTAGTTATACTTTATTTTTATTCAGATCTTTGTCTTTCTGGAAGCACGTTGTAGTTGTGACTGCACCAAAGGTTGTAAAGGGTCAAAACATGTTTTCTCTTGGTTTCTATTAGATTTCCTTATGGGTCTGGCAAAATGGCTATCAGTGACAAGAATTAGTAATGCACAGAAGCTGCTATCCAAAAACAGGTGCAGAGGGGGAAAAGTAAATAAACAAATAAACAAGCAAAAACCCAACAACCATAACTATGTGAAGAACCTGATGATAAACAAGGGTAAGCTAGAGTTCTTAGGACAAGGAAAAATTCAACCTCATAGACATTGTTAAGAATAAGACTTTATAGAAAGTGACTTATGATTATAATTTGGCTATTGAATGCTATGCCTTATTTAAAATAAATTCATTAAATATAAGGCACAGCATTATTTATTATTAAGAAAGACCCATGTAGGGGCGGCCAGGTAGCAAAGCTAGTAAGAGCAGTGGCTCCAGTGTCGGGATGACCTGGAGATCGAATCCCAGGCTCAGACACTTAGCACGCCCCACCCCCCCAAACATCTGGCCGTGTAAACTTGAACAAGTTACTTCACCCCAATTGCTTAGGGGCGGCCAGGTGGCTCAGCGAGTGAGAGCACCGGCTCCAGTGTCGGGATGACCTGGATCAAGTCCCGGGCTCTGATACTCAGCACCACACCCAGAGGTGACTGGCCATGTAGCCTTGAGCAAGTTGCTTAACCCCGAATGCTTAAAAAAAAAAAAAAAAGGAAAGTGCCACCCACACACACACAAAAAAGAAAAGAAATACCCATGTAAAGAAGTCAGATGATCAAGAAGTAGAAATGAGGCAGAGAGTATTTGTGGGAAGATTCTTGGGGGAAGGGAGAATATAGGAGAGGATTGAAGAGAAACAATACCAGTGTGTTAAAGTATCACAGATCACTGAAAAACAAAAACAGCATAATTTGAAATGGATAACTTGTTGTTGTTCAGTTATTTTACTCATGTCTAAATATTTATAAACCCCTTCTGAATTTTCTTGGCAAAGATTTTAGAGTAGTTTGCCATTTCATTCATTTTACAGATCAGTGAGGGAAATTAACCTGGTTGTGACTTACCCACGGTCACATAGCTACTAAGTTTCTGAGCCTAGATTTGAATTCAGGAAGATGAATTTGGAATTCTATCCACTATGTCACTTAGCTGTATCAAATGGGAAAAGAAAGATAATAATCAGGAAAGAGACTGCAAATTTGGAAGTTATCTTCAACTATTTAATAATTTTTAGGAGATGTATTCAATCTCTTTATCTACTTTATCTATATGTCTAATCTGTCTATCTATCAATCATCACCTCAGTTTTCCTCTCTGCTAAAAGTAGAGCAGATGATATATTTTTATCTTAGTAAATATACTTGGGAATTAATTCTTGCTTTTATATTTGCCTAGTTCTTCACTTAACCCCAATTGCCCTTCCAAAAAAAAAAACTTTTGCCTAGTTCTTTTTTTTAATTTTTAATTTATTTATTTTTACTTTTCAACATTCCTTTCCACAAGATTTTGAGTTATTTTTTTCTCTCCCTGTCTTTCCCCTACCCCCACCCCAAAATAGCAAGCCTACTGAATACCCCTTCCCCCAATCTTTCCTCTCTTATATCCTCCCCTTTTACCCCCCTAACTTTCCAGTAGAGCAAGATGGGTTTCTATACCCCAGTACCTGTATATCTTGATTTGCCTAGTTATTTACACATACTATCTTATTTTATCCTCACTACAATGCTGAAAGGTAGGTACTATTATTATTTTCATTTTATGGATGAGGAAACTGAGGCAGACAGTTAAAGTGGCTTGTCCAGAGTTACAGAATAAGAGTCTAAGGCAGAACTTAACAATTTTTTAAGGAGATATGTAAAAGATGGAGGTAATGTCAAATGACTGAAAATGAATACCAAAAAAGCAAGACAGTGAGCATTAGGAGGAATCATAACTACAGTGTTTCCCCAAATTTCTGAATATACCTCTTCTTGAATCTGTTCCTTGATGATTTTAAGGATACAAAGAGTAGGCCAAAATATGGCTATTGTAACAACTATGTGATTCTTCATTTAAACCTCAGAGAATCCAAAGTTCTTTGGAGACACATGGAGATATAACTTTTATTGACTAAGATATTATCTGAAAAAATGAGTCTTTAGTCATGTTTCTTTTGATGGGAGAAAATACAGTGAAATATGATATATTGGCAATAAATATAAAGTATTTTACTTGAGTTCAAAATATTTCATAATTACAAGGACGGAGAGACACAGTAAGCCATATTTCAACTGGCAAAGCTCTAAAGTTTTAGCTGGTCCATAAACTCTATTTGAGTTAACATTATGAAATTGTAACCAAAATGTTAATGAGGGCCTGGACTTCATAAAGAGAGCATTAGCTTCTATGAGCAGAAAAAAAAATACTTTGTGTTAGACAGATGACATCTAGACCACCTTGTTCAGTTTTGAATAGTATGTTTAACATTGATAAGCTGGAAAGCATTCAAAGAGCTACCAAGAGAATGAAGGGCCATGAATTCCTGCCAAATAAAGATCACTTGAAGTAAGTGGGAATATTTAGCTTGGAGAAGAGAATATTAAGAAGGAATATGATATTTGTCTTCATATCTTCAAAGGTAGATGAACAAAGCATTAGAATTTTGCTTTTTGTCCTTTGATACAAGAACAGATAACAGTAGTTGAAAATTGTAAAGAAAAAAATTTAGAAGTGAAGTAAGTAAAAGCTTCCTACAATTTATAGCTATCCTAAATTGGATGGGCTGTCTCAGATGACAGGGAGGAAGCACAGTATAGTGGAAAGTACTGGCTCTGGAGTGAGAAAATTTGGGTTCAAATCCCACTTCTGAAATTTACTAACCACATGGCCAGCCAGTTTTCCTTGGACTCCCGTTTCCTCATTGTAAAACCAGGAGAGTTTTACACGGCCTCCAAAATCTTATCTTACACTAGATGAATGATCCTATGGTTTCCAACAAAAAATTTGTACTACTGAAGCTCTATCAATGCATAGATAGCTATAGCTCTGTGAAATAATGGTTTGGTAATAGTTGTTGTGGTTGCTACTTGTTGGTATAATCAATGGTTTCCCCTTTATATTGATTTCAAAAATAAAGAAGCAAAATGCTGAATGAACATTTTTTGGATGGTTTGTGGTGAGGATTCTTTTTCACATTTAGTTGGAATAGTTATCTTTTAAGGACACTTCCAACTGTGAAATTCATTGATTGTATAAATACATTATTCAATGAAAACTCATTCACCTGTTATTAAAGACATTTCACAGTTTGGTCTCAGCCAAATGTCCTGGAATCATTTCACTGTATACTTCTCCAAAGACTTTATAATCAAACCAAAGAGGCTGACTTTGATTTGAGGAAACTGGTGGCACAGCAGAAAAAGTTTGGGGCCCAAATTCAGGGGACTCAGAGTTCAAATTTCAGACGCTTACAAGCTCTGTGACCCTGCCCTATAATTACATGTTCTCCATACTGTCTTCTCTTTGAGCTCTGGTCCCACACTTTCCCATCTGTGCATAGTTGTACTGTCCATTCATCATTTTTGGTATGTGCTCTTTCTAATTTCCCCTTTTTGAAATCTTCTGCTTTCTTCAAGTCCAGCTCAAAAGCAAGCCTCTCCAACTCAAGTGTCACCTCTTCTAAGAATTCCTTTCAGATATGAATACTGATACATATTTCCCCTTGAATTTTCATAGAATTCTCTGTATAGCTCTTTTCTACTCCCCTATTTCATTTTACTTGTCTACACTTATTTGTGTACATAACACAACACTACTAAAAATTATGATAAATTCTTTGGAGATAAAGTATATATCACTTTTTCATCTTAATCCTGTTATCTATCAAGTAATGTTAATCCAACTAATATTTTTGAAAAATGGAAGTAAAACATATTTTTTAAAAACCTTCTTTAGTAATTCTTTTCCAAGTGATCACAATTTCATTGAACATGCTTGTTTTCAGATGCATATAGCAAAAAATCAGTATCAGGGAAAATAAAGTGTTATTAAAAATATATATATGTCTCTTTCACATCTTAATCTTCTTAACTTTCTCTTTTATCCTCTCTTTTCTCTCCTCCTATCCCTCTTTTCTCTTGCCTACCATATTATCCATAGTTCTCTCTGGGATTTACATGGTGTGAGGCCATTACATGCTGAGGTAGAATGGAGAATTTAGGTAGGTATGGCATCTGGTTGTTATGAAACTCTGATCTAGGCGAGAACAAATGTTTCTCTAATATGTATTTTTAGATTTAAATTAGATGAATTTCTTTTAAAGGGCTCAAGGCCCACCCACACAAAAAAATTCCCCATCGAGATATCTTAGCAGTGACCTTTTATAGAACTAATGAAAAAAGGAAGGAAATTAACTTTGACTTTCCCTGACATAGTTCTTAAATGAAGATTCCAAATACATTTCTGTCTATTCATATATACTGAAATAAGTAATAGAAATATTACTTCTATAATGAAGAAAATAATCCCACTTGAGACAATTTGCAATGTCTAACATGTCATGTGGTTGCTGTGGAATGGTCAACAAACAGAATAATATTTGATAAAAAAGCTTGCCTCTCTCCACCAAAATTATGAACAGGCCTTTATTAATAATGTCATAAAATCCAATAATTATTAATTCACAATGATCCTCATCCAGCTCCACACAGTGAGTATGCAAAGAATATGTTGGAGTTAAGCTCCACAGAAGCATCATACAAACAAGAAAAAAAAACTGACTACATGGCAGTTAATTCTACATTCAATGATGTGCCAAGCCTCTCTGAAACTGTGGTTTATTTTCACAGTTTATTTAACCTTGTGACCTCTTCCAAGCATTATCTTTGCTATATCTTTATGGATCTTTCTTTGACTATTGTCTTGGAGTGTGCACTATTCATCTCAAGAAGAAACATTTATCAGTCATTTTATGCCTTTTATAGATATTAGTATTATTTACATGATCCTCACTTCTAAATTCTAGAAGAACAGTAAACACAGAAAAAAATTTAAAATTAAAAAAGGAAGAAGCCTTGCAGCAAGTAACTAGGTCATCTGTCAATCTCAGACAGATAAGTGATTCAAATATCAGGAGGTATCAGAGGCAATAGAGGGAAAACAAATTGTCATTTTCTTTGTCTTTGAGTGGAACTGACAGGGAAAAGAGATAATCAAACTCTTAGATTTTTCTTCTTTGATTCAGTACAGCTCATTCAGCAAGGACAAAATGTGAAACAATTAAACAAATAAACAAACAAAATACCATATTTGAGTTGAGGCCTCAGGTAGCCACTGAATCTCTTCTAAAACTGGGATGTTAATGAGATGTGACTCCTTATTGATTTCCAGTTCCTGCCATCCTTTGGGAGTGCATTGTTTGTGAAAAGTGACTGATGCTTGGGAATTCCTCTGACTTTCATCCTGCATCAAATACTCCATGAATCAACTTGGTGCAATTAAATTGGGTAATCCATTAAGTAACTTATCACGACTGAAGCTACATCTCTAAAGATCAGTATTGGATTAGCATGGGGTGCCCTCTGAGGGAGTCACATATTTTTTTTCTCATCAGAACAACTTCCACTGGGGCAATATTTTGTTTGTAAAAACCTATTCAAGTTAAAACGTATAAGGGATGTTTACTAACAGAAAGTACTCACATTTCTACTTTAGAAAAGCTACTTTTCACCAGGTCATTTTCAATGGCTTTTGAACTGAATTGGAATCAAAACCAGTACTCATAACTAATTCCCTCCAATTCTAATTCTATAATCCCATGTGATTATGCCTGCATTAATGTTGTGCTTGGGACAGATTCAATTGAGGGTTATAGTATACTCAGATAGCCTACCCAGAGTTCTATCTGTATAATCTATCCCTATCAGAGAGGCCAATTCTTGCTCCAGAAGAATGTGTAACAATAATACATGGTAAATTCCCATAAAGTAGGTAAACAGTGATGGTTAATGGAAGGTGAGGGATGACAGGGCTGGGGAGGGAGACTCAGCAATCACCACTGTGAATGAGCAATCAAAGACACCTAATTATTCAGTGAATAAAGTACAAGATATGAAGTCAGGTGGTCCTGAGTTAAAATTCTGCCTCAAATATTTTACTAGTTCTTTTTTCAGCTTCCTCATCTACAAAAACAGAATAACAATTGTACCTGCCTTAGAAGGAATTTATAGTGTACAAAATCTCATATTGTTATTATCAAAAACTGAGCAAATTGAATTAATATGGCATCTAGATTACGAGGAATTTAATTGTATCAATGTGGCACCTACCTTACAAGACCAGGTAGTCGTAAAGATCAAATGAGAAAAGATATGCAAAACATTTCCTCCCTAGGTTGATCTTCTGTAATTATTATTTATTGTTCATTTATACTCATCCGCATGAGTTTCTTGAGAACAAAGACTGTCTTCTATCTATTTTTATATATCCAGGGCTTAGCACAGTGCCTGGAACATAATAGAAGCTTAATAAATGCTATTTGTAGGCAAATGAAACAACACGTATAAGCCAAAAGAAGACAAGGAGGAATGAAGAACATTGGCTGGAGAATAGAAGGTAGGAAAGTACACAACCTACCATATTCCAACATTCTAGAGTCACTCTAACTTTTTAAATATCCATTTGATTATAAAAATGACCTTGATTTACTATTTTTTACATTGCTAACCTAAATCTAGAAGTATGTTTGTAATAGAATTCTTACCTTGTTTTCATTTTTACATAAGGGCAGAAAAATGATGAATAACCAGTAATATCTGAAGCAATAGGTTTTTTTTTTAAAGAAATACAAACAGAATTCCTTGGAGCAAATGAGATTGTATAAAGTTGGACATCAAAAGAATGAGACATAATTTATTTCTCATGCAAGTCATCAGAAGTGAACTATATGATGATGGTTTTCCTTAACAACTGCTTGTAATAAAATTCACATATTCCCTGTATCTCTTATTTGCCATAGTAATAATAAGAGCACTTGGGTTTGAGGTCAAAGTTCCTTGGTCCTAATTCTGCCATTAGTTACTATTGATTTCAGCAATCTGATTTAACTTCTCTCAGTCTCACTTTCATTATCAGATGATAATGGGTTTGGATTAGATCAACCTTAAAATCTATTTGCTCCAACTCTAATTCCATAATACCATGTGCCAGTGCTTGAATTAAATAGAAATTAAAATGTGAAATCTATTGATAGAGAATTGTAACTAATGGAAAACGGTAAATGATTACTTTGCAGAATTTTCCATTGATTTCTATTGAACATATCAGGAAATAGTGCCCCCAATTATTTCGTCTACAATTCCATGTCACACTTGATGCATTTCCCTAATTGTTGATTTACTGTTATATTCTGGATCTTTTCGTCTTTGGTGTTTTTTCATCAACTTCTCCTTTTAATCCACCACAACTTGTTCTTTTATCAAACTAGCAACTAGCATAAAATGCTAAAAAATTATGTTTAAGAAAGCAAAAGGAGCTATATTTTCTCCTAAAAAAAATTGAGATAAAAGGGGTTAAGACATAATAGTTAATGGACTATTATGTTTTGTATTTACTTTGTTATGCTCACTTCACCTATTCCTTTTCTTTTTAGACCTTTCAGATTTTATGTGAAAGAGAAAAATAAACAGCTTTTCACATTCATTTCTCACAATTTGTTTCTGTTAGTTTGATTTTTACTTTTCTTGGAATTTTGTTATTCTCCATTTAATGTCTTTTTAAAGGTTCAATGCATTCATAACTGTGATTTGTTGGGATTTTTTATTTTATTTTACCAAAATAACATTTTAGGATTTTAGAACAAATGCAATTGGAAAATGAATAAGATTTACAGAAATTTGATATATGAGATACTTTTAAAGATACAACCAAATTATAAAATGGAATATGCCGGTATTTTTCCTGTATTTCTTGTTTAGGAACCTATTATGACTAGTATCCATACAATTGTTAACCAAGAAATGATAAAAAAAAATTCAAAAGGAAGGCCTCCAGGAGATGACTTACACTTCTACTTTTAAAGAAATACATTATCATGTATCACACTGGTTATATGGAAACCTCATACCGATGGAGATTAAATAAAGAGGGGGCTAAAAGGTCTATGCAAGAGGAGAGATGTGCTAAATTCTGTTAAAAACAGATTCATTGATTTGAGGAAATGTCTCCCTTAAATCATAATTGATCTGTGATTTCATGAATGAGCATGCTGTTTCTCTTGAGATACCTCACCAACCATCCTTAGTTTCTTGCTTTGCAACTCTAGTCTCTGAGTTCCTATAAATGGTCCTCTGAATACCAATAACCTTGGAGCTTCTCTAGTGCCTGCTATATCATATGGATAATATTCCACTCTCTTCAATTTGCAATCTTGGCATTGTTCTTGCCTCCTCATTGTCCTAGACCCGTGCTGATTAGTTATCATACCTATTTTTTATTCTATTGCCATAAAATGTGTTGTATTTCTGCTCTATTCACATAAAGACCACAAATTTTGGCATTCATCACAACCTTACAGCACTAAAATAGAAGCTTTTTTTAAAGTACCAGAATTTGTTTAATTATTTTTAGTTTTCAACACTCATTTCCCCAAGATTTTAAGATCCAAATTTTCTCCCACTCTCTCCACTATTCCCCACCACAAGGTGGCAAGCATATTGATTTCCCCTTCCCCCAATCTACCCTCTCTTACATCCCCCCATAAACACCCCCTTCCCACCTTCCCCCTTACTTTCTTGTGGGGCAGAATTGATTTCTGTACCCCATTGTCTGTATAACTTATTTCCTGCTTCCATGTAAAAATAAGTTTTTAACATTTGTTTTTAAAACTTTGAATTCCAAATTCTCTCCCTTCTTCCCTCCTTACCCACCCCCATTGAGAAGACAAGCAGTTCAATATAGGTTATACATGTGTAGTTATGCAAAACATTTCCATAGTAGTCATAGTGTGAAAGACTAACTATATCCCCCTCATCCTATCCCACTCCCCATTTATTCTTTCTCCTTTGACCCTGTCTGTTTGAAAAAGTGTTTGATTCTGACTTTACTGTCCCCCAATCTAACCTCCCTTCCATCTGCCCCCACTCTTATGCCCTTCTTCCCTACTATACTGTAGGGTAAGATACCCAATTTACTGCGTATTTTATTACCTCAAACCAAGTCCAATGGGAGTTAGGTCAACCCATTTGCTTTCAGCACCCTGAGCTTCCTATCCATTGTAAAAGCTTTCTCTTGCCTCTTTTATGTGAGTGTAACGGGAATGACAATTTAAAGATCTTCTCTGCCCCTAGGCCCTTTGATAGGCTTAAGGGACTCTGAGAACCTTCCTTGATTTGAAAATATACTCTGCCCCTTAATAGGCTGGATATGGTCACATGGAGCCTTTGGCAGGAGGCTTGGTTTTCTGGAATGCCCACACCTTGATGCTGTGTGATTGGGGAGTGAGTCAGGAGGGTGTTTACATTCTCTGACCCAGGAGAAAGCTATATAATGTCTGATGTGAGGGTTTGATTTGGGGCTCACTTTGAGAAGTGTTGTATGATTTGACCAGTTAATACTCTGGGCGGCCATTGAGAGCCCCACGGCTTTGAAAACCCAAATGCTGATATTTCCCTCTATGGTAACTGTGATTTGGTATGGATGTAATGGTTGGAAAGTTTGGAAGCCTGTCTGCTTGATCTGATTTTCTGTTTTGTAAGTTCTGTCTCTATACTCTTAAGTTCAGGGTGCTGAACTTTTTCCCCTGAACTAGGTAAATGATATATGTTTGATTGATTAAAATTAGCTTGTAAACCCATTTTGACTTGCTTTCCTTTAGAAAAGCAGATCCAAGAACCTGTATTGGCAGACACCCTGGGGATGCTGGGGTGCTTGCTGCTACAATGAGATAATTTACCCTATTCTATTTCTCCCTTTCTCTTTCTCCCAAAATATTTCTCTCTAAGCTCTCAATTTTTTTTTTAGATATCATCCCTTCATATTCAACTCAGTCTCCATTTATGTATAGACTCACAGAGACATGCACACATATAGAAACATACATACATACATACATGTGTGCATATATGTTTGTATGCTTGTGTAGGTATATAGGCACGTGTTTGTGTGTCGATATATCCATACGCATATACACACATACATGTGTGTTGCACATATATATTCCCTTCATCTATCCTAATACTGAGAAAAGTCTCATGAGTTACAAATGAGTTATAGTCATGTAGGACTATAAACATTTCAACTATGATAAGCTCCTTATGATTTCTTTTTCCTGTTTACCTTTTCATGATTCTCTTGCTTCCTGTATTCGAAAATCAAATTTTCTGTTCATCTCCCCTATTTTCATCAACAATGCTTGAAAGTCTTTCTATTTAATTGAATATCCTGAAGTACTATACTAAGTTTTACTTTGTAGATGACTTTTGGTTTTAATTCTAGGTCCTTTGACCTCTGGAATATCATATTCTAAGCCCTCCGATCCCATAATTTTGAAGTTGCTAGTTGCTGGGTTATCTGATTATGTTTCCAAAGTAGCAAATTGTTTTTTCCTGACTGCTTATATTTTCTACTCTTCCTGGGAATTCTGGAATTTGACTATAATACTCCTAGGACTTTTCCTTTTCAGATCTTTTATCAAGAGGCTATCAGTGGATTCTTTCAATGTCTATTTTACCCTTTGGTTCTAGAATATCCAGGCAGTTTTCCTTGATAATTTCTTGAAAGATAATGTGTAAGTTCTTTTTTCGATGATGGCTTTTAGGTAGTCCAATAACTTTTGAATTATCTCTCCTGGATCTATTTTCCAGGTCAGTGGTTTTACCCATAAGATATTTCACATTGCCTTCTGTTTTGTTTTTTCCCATTTATTTGGTTCTGTTTTATAGTATCTTGATTTCTCATGAATCCATTAGCTTCCATTGGCTCCAACTTAATTTTGTAGGAATTATTTTCCTTTGTGAACTTTTGAACTTTCTTTTCCACCTGACCAATTTTGCTTTTTAAGACATTCTTCTCCTCATTGGCATTTTGGACTTCTTTTGCTATTTGAGTTAGTTTATTTTTAAGTTGTTGTTTTCTTCAATATTTTTGGTAGGTCTCCTTTAGCAAGCAGTTGACTTGTTTTTCATTATTTTCTTCCATCACTCTCATTTCTCTTCTCAAATTTTTTCTCTACTTCTCTTACTTGATTTTCAAAGTCCTTTTTGAGCTCCTCCATGTCTGTGACCAATTCACATTTTTCTTGGAGGTTTTGAAGCAGGAGATTTGACTTTGTTGTCTTCTGGTTCTGTTTTGCTCTTCTTTATCACCAAATTGATTCAACAGTGTTATGTTTTTCCCTTTCTTTGCTCATTTTTCCAAGCCAATTACTTGGCTGTTGCCCTTTGGCACAGTAGAACGCTTCTTCCAGAGGGGTGAGTACTGTGTCCCAAATTTCTGGGGTTTTGCACAGCTGTTTTCAGAGCTAATTACAGGCTCCTGATTCAGAACTGTGAGGAGGATTCCAAGTCCACAGCCACCACAAGCTCTGTCACACCAGCACTCCTCCTAACCCCAGGACCACCACCCAAGACTGCAACCCAGATACAAGCAGGGAAAAGCAAGATAATCCTGCCTCATTTCCAGGATAGTGATTCCTGCAATTGCCCTCTGATACATCATTAGTCCCTCCCACCATCTGTGGGCCTGGCGTTTTGAAAGCAGCCTCTGCTGAGCTGCCCCACCTACTACCTCTGCTGCCCCAGGGGCAGTGGCTGGACTGCACTCTTCTCTCACCCAGGTCCAACAGAATTGTACCCTGACTTTTTACTTTCTCTTTGGTGTTTGTGGGTTGAGATATCAGGAAACTGCCACAGCTGTCAGTGATTCAGGTCTGTTCCAGCTAGGTCTGTGCTGCCATTCTGTGCTTGTATGGCCCACACAGGACTGTGCTCCACTCCCATCCCTATGCGATAGACCCTTACTGTTCCCTACCCAACTGCCTTCAGAGGGACATTTGTTTCAATCTGTCATTTTATGGGTTCTGTAGCTCTAAATTTTGTTTAGAGTCACTTTTTATAGGTATTAGAGGTAAATGGGGGACAAGCTCAAGCAAACTCCTGATTTTACTCCACCATCTTGGCTCTGCCCCTGAAATAGAATTTTACTATAGTCTTCCTGCTTTAAGTCCATTCCCCAAACATCTTCTCAAATTATTTCCCTGAAGTGCCAGTCTGATCATATAGCTCACCTATTCTATAGACAACAAAATAATTGCTTCTACATTCAAAATCTTTCATAACTCTCCTAACCTACCTTTCCAATTTTATTTTACATTTTTCCTTTTCCTTCAACAGACAGTTCAACCAAATTGTCCTCCTGATTGTTTTTGACATAGGACACTCCATCTCCCATCTCAATGCCTTTCCATTAGCTATCCCCTCTATCTATCTATGTCTTCCTTATCATCTCCTCTAAGTATCCTTTGTTTCCTTTAAAACTTTGTTTAAATCTACTTTTTACCTGAAGTATTCTCTGAACCACACAATTGCTTCCCCAACAACAAAAAAATCTGCCTTGCATTTATTTTGTATGTACTCATTTGTGTACATGAATGAGTGAACAAATGAATGAATTAAAGTAGCATATGATCATTCATTAAACACTTATTTTGGACCAAGCTCTGTGCTAAGCACTGGGGATACAAATACAGCAAGTGAGTAAATATTTTTTTCCACTAGAGTCTTGCATTCTAATAGAGTAAGACAACTTTTGTTTGGAGTTGTAGACCAGGGAGGTTGCATTGGTTGGGGAAGCCAAATTTATGGTAAATGAAATCACAAATTATTAATTGACTGATTTTCAGGAATGATAGCCTTGATTTAATTAACATTCTAAGAGATAGAGGTAGGAAGACTGCAGGGATGGGAAAGGTAAATGCATGTTGGTATGGCATGACATTTGATAGGGGGCAGCAGAGAGGGACTTGATAAACTAGATAAATTGAACTCTCCTTGATTAAATGCCTAGGGATCTAGGGCAAAAGATGGGAGTCCTGGTGTAGATGAGCACATTACACATATCCCTTAGGGAGATACTGCAACTCTTTAAAAAAAAATGTAAGCTTATTAAAGGTAGAGAATGTTTAATTTTGTTTGTATCCCCATTGACTCATGCAGGTCCTGGCAGAGAGTAAGTGCTTTTGGTTTGATTAATTTATTGACTGGTAAACATGAGTCATTGGTTTCACTATTTACTATTCTTTAATAGTTTAAATCATTTATATGGGGGGGGAGATAAATATTCAAAATGACCATATTGGAAAGGTGTGATCAGGTTTCAGGAGTGATTACATCTCTTTAAATATGGATGTTTACAAAAAGTGGTGCACTTCCTTCAAGGAAAGATTTAACCATTTTCTTGGCTCTTCCTTTATATTGCTTTACAATTTTTAAAGCAATAATTGAATTAATACAATCACAAAATGTTCCTGAAAAACATTTCTTCAAAGGAAAAAATATACCTGCTTTTCCCACATATCAGACCTATTTTGTTTTTCTCTAATACACATAATATGCTTTATAAAACTTGTCATGGAAAAATAGTGGTTGACAATCTGTAGTTACTCTGCAACCACCAAACCTCTTCATTGTTGTTCTGGTAACTCAGAAATGCAAATACTTGAGTTCTATAGTATTTCATTACTAGTAATTTTAAAACATCCTTGGAAGAATTTTTTTTTTCAAATGATGGTCCTTTGTTTTGTCGAAGAGAAGTTTGATGATCATTACAAGTACAACATAATTTAGTGAATCATGATACTACTTGCATTCAGCATTTTAAAGTCCTGTGCTCAATCCACTGGTCATCATTTGGATCTGTCTATGATAAATGTACTTTCAGAGGGTAAAGTCTTAAAAGTTGGTTATCTATCTACATATTATATCCCAGAAACTTGGTATTCTGCATCTACATAAATTTTTCTAGTGTGAATAGGCAGTCAGTAAGTAATAAGTAGTAATTAAGCACTTTGAATAGACCAGACACTGTGTTAAGCAAAGTAGATACAGAGAAAGACAAAAAATATGGTCTTTTCCCTCAGGGCTCATTCTAAAAGTGGAGAAAATATTAAATATATACACACATATTTAATTAGTTATATAGTTATACATAAATGGTTCTATATTAACTACACATATATGTATATATAAAACATATGTATACACATACATATCCATTTATTATAGGACTATAAACATGTGTGAATCATCTACACAGATATACCAAATTCATAAATTTATCATATAAATACACATATACATAAATACATTGTAAATAGAAGAGAATCTCAAGAAGAAACTAGGATTTAAAGTGAGGGAAGGATGATAAACATGAAAGGCCACCTGCAGAAGGTGAACTGTATCTTGAAGAAAACCATGGAAGACTAAAGGATAAAGGCAAATAAGGAAGATCATTACAGGAAAGGAAGAGAACCAATGAAAAGTCTCAAACTCGGGAAAAGGGGTGTCATGGCAAGAAAAAAGAACAAAGTAGCTAAATCATAGACTGTGTTTAGGGAAGTAAAATGAAGGAAAATGGGAAAGATTGTCCCATAGCTGAACTCATATAGTTCTAACTATCAGCCAGCAGGATAATACCTTTCTTCCACTGGATAAGACTGAAAACTCAGTAAGGCACCTCGTTCTAGCTTATGGTGATTGACTAGTACATTTATTAAAACCTTACCTCTACAGTCTAAGTCATAAGCACAGGATGCACACTTGTCCAATAATTACAAAACTGTTTTGGTGGTCAATTCCCTGTTTTAATATCAAATATTTAATATTTGATATTTAAATTACTTAAATCAATAAATTTCAATTTAATTTTAATATAAAATATTTAATATAATTTTCAATATAAAACCGCTCCTTTTTGTATTGTGCCGAATGAACAGTGGGGAAGCAAAGTAACAAAAGCAGTTTTTTGCCCTTTGTAAATATATTGTCTTTCTTGGAGGATTTTTTTTTTACAAAAGTTTCATGTTTGCTTTGTTATTTTTTTTCCTTTCAATTATCAAAATGTCCAGAACCAGAAAAGGGAAGTCATAAAATAATTGATTAGAAAGTGAAAAAAAGCTTAGTGATAATCTAATCCAACTTTCTCATCATCCCACCTTCAGAACAGGAAATATATTCCAAGAGAGGTTCAGTGAATTGCTTAGGGTCACCCAATTAATAACTGGCAGCACAGAAATCTAAAATCAGTTTCACTGGCATTAAATTCATTGTAAAAAATTAGCCATTTTAGGATTATGAAGTCCTAGAGAGCAAAAAGTACACAAAAATATTTTGAGTATGAAATTCCAAGTAAAAGTTTGCCAAAAATGAAAGCAAGTTGCCTTTATTTTAATACTCAATCATTTCCATGTGTGTCATGTTGATCGTGCATGCATCAATAGCCAAAAAATAATTCTGAGGTTGTGGTGATGATGAGGAAAGACTGATGGTGTACTTTAGAAGATCTTTTTTTAAATGGGAAGATAGCAATATACAGATGTCCAACCTTTTTTTAAGCTTAACATCTAGAAAGGAGACAGAGGGAGAGGGGCAAGAGAGAGACAGAGACAGACAGACAGACAGACAGACAGACAGAGACAGAGAGAGAAAGACAGACAGAGACAGAAAGAGAGAGAGAAATAGAAAGCTATACACTTTTCCACTTTGCTGTCAATTCATTATAGTCTAGTTTCAAAACTCAAAACTCAGTTGAAGCAGCTTTTGACAATAATACCAAGGCATTATGATGATGATGATGATGATGATGATGATGATTAGTTTAACAATGATCAAAAACATAAACATT
This sequence comes from Petaurus breviceps papuanus, assembly GCF_028583685.1. NCBI lineage: Eukaryota > Metazoa > Chordata > Mammalia > Diprotodontia > Petauridae > Petaurus > Petaurus breviceps. The sequence continues at coordinate 6,175,712 of NW_027185761.1, read as the reverse complement.
GCAAACTAAAAAGACCTAGAAAAGAACATAATACATAAAGTCATAAACTTCAGTTGCTATTTCTTTTTTTGTTTTTAAAGCAATCAGGGTTAAGTAACTTGCTCAAGGTTACATGGCCAGGTGTTTCTGGGTGGGTTCTAAGTGTCTGAGCCTGGATTCGATCCCAACACTGGAGCTGGAGCTCTTACTCACCGTGCTACCTGGCCTCCTCATTCAGTTTCTAATTTTGAAGAGTATCTTAAATTGACGTCCAGAAGCTGAAGCACTCAGTCAAGTTCTCTCCACATTCCCCTCCAATCAACCTAAAAAAAAATCCCAAATAAACTTCTGGAGTGGCATAGCTAACAAAAGATAAGAGTGAGACAGTATTTCAGTCCAAGACAACTAAGAAAATCATAAAGATCTGTGACATCAGGGTGGAGGCTGGTCTGGAGCCCATGTGGGAAAAATAAAAAACAAACAAACAAGCAAAAACACACCAGTGGTTGAACTAGGTGGTGGCAATAGAAGCAGCAGCAGCTTCATGAACTCTCAAATCAGAGAGAGTAAGGAGGCCTAGAAACTGGAATGGAAGCTATTACAGCAGACTCCTGTGCCAGTACTGGATACAGGATCAGATGCTATTGGGCGGGGGTGGGGGGGATACCTATACTTACTTCTGAGTCTTAAAGAATCAGAGGTCTTAAAATATGATACTATGGAAGACAAAAGACTTGGGATTACAACCTAGAAAAACCTACTCAACCAAACTGAGCATAACATTTCAAGGGTGAAAAATTTATATTTAATGAAAGATATCTTTCAAGCATTCCTAATGAAAAAGATCAGAGCTGAATAGAGAATTCGACTTTCAAATAAAAAATTAAGAGAAATAAAAAAGGTAAACATAAAAGAAAGCATAAGGAACTCAATAAAGTTAAACAGTTTATATTTATATGAGATAATAGGTAACTATGAAGAACTTTCTCATTATCAGGACATTTGGAAGGATTATAGATAAAGAGAGGAGGCAAGAGTGAGTTGATTACATTGGGATGGCATAAATAAAACAAAGAACAAAAACAGTGATATCCTGGGAGATCGAGGAAGGGAGAGGAAGAATGGGGATTAATGTCTCAAATAAAATAGGGATGCAGTGAATAGCTTTCATGCTAAAGGGAGAAATGTTGAGGGGAGGCAACAAGGATAACACACACATCTCAACTCATTCAAAGAGCACAAAATACACACATATATACATATATCTGTGTGTATACACAAACACACATACACTCAATTAATATTAGATATCTATTTTCCCCAATACAGAAAAAGGAGGGGAAGGGACCATAGGAGGGCAGAAAAAATAAGTGGTTGCAAAACAGAGTTTAGAAGATGAACAAGATGAAAACACATAAAGAAGAATAAATAGAAGAAAATATACTGGAGAGAAATGCTTGGTTAGTGATCATAACTGTTATTGTTAGTGTAATGAAGTCACCCATCCAGTAGAATCTAATAGCAGAATCTATTGAAATCACAATCCAGCAACATGATGTTTACCAGAAATATACTTGAAATGGAGGAGCACACAGAGAGTTTACAAAGGGGCTGGAGCATAATCTATTATGGTTCAGCTGAAGTAAAAATGATAAGGTTCATTATCAGGAATTGAGACAGAGCAATAACAAAAAGAGACATAATTAAAAGGGATAAGCAAGGAACCTACATCTTGCTAAAAGTCATGATTAATTTATGTCTGAAGTCATGATTTCACTGCAGTGAAACACTCTGGTAGGATATCTCACAAACAAGCCTTGAACCCAGGTATTCTTCGTTCCATGTTTAGCCTATTGTCACTCCCTCTTCCTTGCTCTAGTTAAATTAAATTAATATTAATTATTTCAGTTAAGTTATTGTATTTCTTGTCAGTCAAAAAGCAGAAAATTCAGTAAACCTAGCAATCAAGTTGGTCATTTGGCATTAGCCAGTCCATACTACTGGTTGATTGGATAAATATTTCTTTTAGTAACTGGCATAGTCCTAGAGGAATGATTTGGACAAGAATATATTAAGGCCACCAAGAAAATTATTTTCTCCTTGCTGAAACATTTAGTTTGATTGAAAGCTAGAGATCAAATGGGTGGGGTATAATGATTTGGAGAAAAATATGGCTCAATTTTTCCTATAATGTTGTTTTCTAAAATGTAGCCATATAATTTCTCAATTTTCCTTTTGTACAATATTCACATATAAGAGTAGCAAGGAAGTCGTATAATAAAAATTCCTTCCTGATCCAGGGTATAAAATAAGCACCTCTAACACCAGATCTATGTTTATTCCTTGTTCAACATGTGAAAATATCAAGAAGAGAAAATATTACCAGGTATACCATTTTAAAAGTCAAATAAAAAGACAAGTAGCAAAATGTTTAAACATTTTGTTGAAAAGATTGAAAAGATACTCATGTCTTATATTTTCTGTGACTTAAATAGTGTGTCTGATGGTTAGCACAATTTTAGTGAAGGGATTCATTTTCAGGAATTACAACAATTTGCAAACCTTTAATTACCAAAAGATGCAGCTCATTCCCTGAGAGAATGTTATCATTCCAAGAAGGCACTAGGTTGTGGTAAGTAGAGAAATAGAAGAGCCCAATCTCATTTAAGAAGTAGAATTGACAAATCAAGTATTTCTTTACTGTTGAGCTTTTTTTTTTATTTTATTGTTCAGGGAAAGACTCAGTGGCTAAAAAGTTATGCTTAAAATCAGCATTTGACCTACATTCAAATCCCTCTTATCCACACTAGCTAAGTGATCCTGGGTAAATCATTTAACCTCTAGTGCATCAGGCAGTAGGCTTTGGTTTATCTAATTATCGTTAAGTGGATCTGTCAATAACACAGTGGAGAAATCTTTAAGGTTGTGTAAATCCTTATTTTTATGGGGAAATAATGAGTCTCAGAGAGATTAAATGACTTTTCTAATGTCAAACAAGTAGGAAAAAGGAAAGTCATCAGTAGAATCCATATCTTAAGATCCTAGATTTAAGAAATTTAGTCCACTTCTTTCAATTTGCAGATGTCAAAAAGGTAAAAAAAAAAAAAGAAGCCTCACAAATAGTAATGGATTTTGTTCATATTTAGTCATTTGAATTTTATCTGTCACTTGAAATTTTGGGTTCTTGGAAAACAGGAATTTTTTTTTTTTATCTTAGTATAATCAGAGCTTAACAGTCGTTGGCACATAGTAAACACTTAAAAGATATCTACTGACAGGTTGACTGACTCTCCCAATTTGCAACAGGTAGTTAAGATGCAGAAGCAAAATAAGAACCCACATCCTCTATTAATCCTTTGGGGTTTGGTTTTGTTTTCTCGTGAACAATGTTATTCCTTCTCCATGTGATTTTTTCTATGCGGTCGGTTATTTTCCTCAAGATGCTCATATTCTAAAGGAGCAGACTAAATGAAAACCTGATTCATTCTAGCTTTATACATGGAAGTTAACATAGAAGGGAAGATACTACCAGATGGAAGGGACCAGGAAAGGCCTCCTCCAGAAGGTAAGATTTGAACAGAATTTTGAAAGAAGCTAAACTAAAAAGAGAACAAAACAAATTCTCCGAAGCCAAATAAATATGACTATTTCTAAGACTATTCAAGTATTTATTCAAGAAGACCTGAATTATTCAAACACAAAAACTTTAGCAGGCCAGGGTCATTTAATTGGGGTGAGCAAGGGGAAAGAGAAAAAAAATAACATATAGCACCTTCGAGAGGAGGCTAGCCAAATGGAAGTAAAGAGTAAAGATATAGATCTTCTTGATCCAGATTGTTGGATATAGACAATTAAACCCAAAGTATATAAGCCCTTTGACAAAATGAATAGCTGATTTCTATATTTCCTTCCCTAGAATCTAGCATAGGGCCAAGAACCCAGTAAATAACAAATGTTTATTGATTGATTATTGGATTCAATGGAATCATCATATTTGGTGACTGACCTTTGAACAGTGATAGAGAGGCTGAAATTGTTTTTAGAATCAATGTACCTACATCTGAATCATAACTCTGCCACTCATCAGCCCTGTGACCTGGGGGAATTCATGAACCTTCTATAGACTTTGATTTCTCCATTTCGAAAACAAGGGGATTGAGGAGGGAGTGAAATAACACTAAATAGGGTATCTCACCCTCCAGGAGAATAGGGGGGAAGGGGATGAGAGGGAGGATGATGGAAGGGAAGGCAGGCTGGGGTGGGAGGAAAGTTGGAAGCACCCACTTTTGAAAAGGGATGGGATCAAAGTAGAGAATAGAACAAGTGGGAGCTGGGATAGGAGGGAGGGAAATATAGCCAGTCTTTTAAAATATATCTACTATGTTATTGTTTTCCATTAGCCACACATGTACAACCTATACTAAACTGCTTATCTTCCCAGTAAGGGTGGGTGACAAGGAAGGAAGGGAATGAATCTGGAATTGAAAGTTTTAAAATAAAATATTCAAATATTATATATATATACACTATTATTAATACCATCTTACATGTAATTGGGAAATAAGATACACAGGCACTGAGGCATAGAGATCCACTGGAAAAGTAAAAAACATGGGAGAAAATATGGGAGAGAACAGATTGGAGGAGGGGATATCCTGTGGGACTGCTATTTTGGGGCCAAAAAACAAGGGGAAGTGGATTGTGGTGATCACTAGAATTCTTTTAAAGCTTGAATCCTATAATAAAAAAAATGTGTTTAATTCCCTTTCCTTTAACCTATCCCATCAGAGACCTTTTCTCTGTAGCTAAATAATTCTGTTGTTTTCACAAATTTTCACCTGTCTCTAAAGATCCAAAAGCCTGGAAATCTCTGCTTTGTCACCTTTCAAGGTTGGGAGTCAGTTACATAGTTCAAGTTCAGTATTGACACTTTATAGAAGATTAAACTAAAGATCTGAAAAAATTAAATAGTTAGGTGGTATGATCAATGGTGCAATGGGATTTAAAATCTGCAAGACCTAAATTAAAGTACTTTTTCAGAAACTTACTTGATGTGGGATTCAGTACAAATATTTATCTTCTGTAAAAGTCACTTATCATCTGCCCTGATCTTCTCAACTATAAAATGGTTATAAATAATGGCATCTGTTTCTTAGGAATGTTGAGAGGATTAAATAAGATAATTCTAGTAAGGGGTTTAACACACTACCCATCATATAGTAGGTGTTTAATAAATGCTTGCTTTTTCCTTCCTTCCTTCCTTCCTTCCTTCCTTCCTTCCTTCCTTCCTTC
>NW_027185761.1:6162094-6170431 GCF_028583685.1 Petaurus breviceps papuanus | reverse complement strand
CTTCCTTCCTTCCTTCCTTCCTTCCTTCCTTCCTTCCTTCCTTCCTTGCTTCCATCTTTCACATTCTCCAGGATAGCTCTTTTATGACTAAAAGAAGGTAAATTCTACTCAGGGTATACTGTATAAAAATGTACTGATGCTTTCATTATATTTTAGAAAGATAATCATAAAAATGACTATTTAAAAAGTTTTTTGCGTTTAAATTATTCAACTTTAGTTAGTGGGAAGAACATGGGAAGGGAAGTCAAAAGACTTAGGTTTTGATCTTTGTACTATTTCTTACTGCATGCATGACCTTGGTAAGCCACTAGACCTTTTTAAGTCTCAGTTTCCATCCCAGTAAATGACTACATAATCTGTAAATCACTTCAAGCTCTAATCTTATAATTTATAAAGATAGAAGCTGGGAAAGGGCAATGTTGAGAAAAACCTTTTCATCCCTTAGATGTCAGTAATGAGGATATGGGTCATCAGTGAAAAATCTAGGCCAGGGATCTCAAGGACCCTGAAAGAATAAGCAAAATCATAGGTGCAAGAGTGATGATGTGAGAAACATTCCAGTGATGGGTGTAAAAAACACATCTGGATAGATGGAATTTCAGGGAAGTTTGGTCAAAAAAGTAGAAAGATGTTCAGAGTGGCAACTAGTAATTGAGCTACAAAGTAGTGGTATCAGGTGGAAAGCAAGAAGCAAAAATCAAGTAGGCAAGCAGTCAATGACAGGAAAATCTGTCACTAAGTAAGTGCTCTCAAAGGCAGGCAGAGGATAGGTTGGATTAGTCATTAGAGAACAATATAGATAGGGATATAGGCAGTCCGTACCAGGGATGTCAGGCACCTAGTGTTGAAACTCTATCAGTAATATTTGTTGTTATACAGTAATTGTTCAGACACATGGAACTCTTGCAACCCCATGGACAACAGCACACCATACCCTTTGGTTCTCTACTATCTCTTGAAGCCTGTCCAAGTTCATGCTCATTGTTTCCATGGTACTTTCTATCCTTACCCTCTGCTGCCCCCTTCTCCTTTTGCCTTCAATCTTTCCTAACATCAGGTTACTTTCCATTGTATCCCATCATGTCATTATGTGACTAAAGTAGTTAAGCTTCAGTGTCAGTATTTGAACTTTCAGTGAATAACCTGATATAATGTCTGTCAGCATTAATGGATTTGTTCTTCTTGGTTTCCAAAGGACTGTAAAAAGTCATCTCCAGGACCACAATTTAAAAGTGTCTTTCCTGTGCTACTCAGTTTTCCTTATAGTCTAACTCTCACAACCATGCATTGCTATTGGAAAAAGCAACGACAACAACAACATAGTTTTGACTATACAGACCTTGGATGCATATGTTTTTTGTATGTTGTCCAAATTGATCATAGCTTTCCATCCAGGGAGCAAACATCTTTTAATTTCATGACTGCAGTCATCATCTGTAGTTATTTTTGAGCCCAGGAATATAAAAGTTGACACTTCTTCAATTTCTTCTCCCTCTATTTGCCAGAGTAATGGGACCAATTACTAAGATCTTCATTTATTTTGGCTTTTTGGAGGGGGGAAGGCAGGACAATTGGGTTTAAGTGACTTGCCCAAAGTCACATGGGTAGTGAGTGTGTCAAGTGTATGTGGCTGGATTTGACCTCAGGTCTACCTGACTCCAGGGCTGGTGTTCTATTCACTGTGCCACCTAGCTGCCCCAATCTTCATTTTTTAAAGCTTTAAACCATTCTTTCACCTTCATCAAGAGGCTTCTTAATTCTTCATTTTCAGACATTTTCAGAAGGTGCAGTTCTCCTCTGCATATCTGAGATATTTTATATTTCTCTCAACTAACTGAGATAATTAATATGTCTCCCAAGAAATGCAATTCTAGTTTTTGATTCATTTAGCTTGGCATTTCACATGATATAGTCTGTGTAAGAGTTAAATGAGGTGACAACATACAGCCTTCTCATACTCCTTTTCCAATTTTAAACCAATCAGTTGTTCCATGTTTAGTTTTAACTGTTGCTTATTGGATCTTACACAAATTCCGTAGGAGACAAGAAGGCGATAAGACAGTCCCATTTCTGAAGATTTGCCATATTTTGTTGTGATCAATATAGTCAAGAGCTTTACTATAGTATGAAGTAGAAGTAATTTTTTTTTTCCTGTAACTCACTTGCTTTCTCCATAATCCAGTGAATGTTGGCAATTTGTTCTCTAGTTCCTCTGCCTTTTTGAAAACCAGCCTTCACTTCTGGCAAATCTTGGTTCACATATTTCTGAAGCCTAGCTTGCAGAATCTTAATTGAAAGCTTGCATATGAGATGAGCATGGTTATCCAGTAATTTAAACACTCTTTGGCATTCCTCTTCTTTAGGGTTGGGATGTGAACTCGTCTTTCCCAAATAAGTGGCCACTATTGTGTTTTCCAAATTTACTAGCATATTGGGTACAAAAGTTTAACAGAATTATCTTTTAGGATTTTAAAGAGTTCAGCTGGAGATCTATCATTCCCATTGACCTTATTGTTAGCAATACTTCCCAAGACCCACTTGACTTCTTTCTCTAGGATGTCTGGCTCTAGGTTGTAACTGCATCCTCATGGTTATTGGTGATGTTAAGATCTCTCTTTTATGGTTCTAATGTTTTCTTGTGACCTCTTTTTAAATCTTCTTTTTTGCTTTTGTTAGGTCTCTACTATTTCTATCTTTCATTATGTCCACTTTTACAAAGAAAATTCCTTTTATATCTCTCATTTCATGGAAGAGATCTCTTCTCTTTTCCATTCTGTTGTTTTATTGTATTTCTTTGCATTTCTCATTTCAGAATACCTTTTTATCTTTCCTTATTAATCTTTGGGATTCTGCATTCCCTTTCTCCTTTCCCTTTTGTTCCTCCCTTTCCCCCCCCCCCAGTTATTCATAAAGCCTCTTCTGACAGCCATTTTGCTTTCTGCTTTTTATCTTTGGGATTTTTTGTTGCTGTTGTTGCCTCCTGTACAATAATACGAGTCTCTGTCTATAGTTCTTCATGTGCTTTATCTGCTAGATTTAATCCCTAAATTGATCTATTTCTTCAAGTTCATTTTCATAAGGGATCTTATTTAGCTCATACCAATGTAGACGGATGGTTTTCTCCACTTTCTTCAATTTAAGTCTGAATTTTGCAATAAGAAGCTAATGATCTGAGTCATATATTGGCCATCTGGTGATGTTCATGTGTACAGTCACTTTTTGACTTGTTGAAAACAGAATTTTTTATGGTTAGTAAGGTATTCTGACAAAACTCAATTAGTCTCTGACCTGGTTCATTTTGTACTACAAGGTGAAACTCTCCTGTTACTGGAATTATCTTTTTTATTTCTGCTTTAGCATTCAAATTCACCATGATGCATATGATATCTTTTTGTAGTGTTATTTCTAGAAGATATTATAATTCTTCATAGAATTGATCAACTTTGACCTCTTCTGCATCAGTGACTGGAGCATAGAGCTGTATTATTGTGATGTTGAATGGTTTATCATAAATTTGAACGTATATTCTGTCACTATTGTGGTTGTGCTCTGGTAGGGCATTCTCACCCTGTTATTAACTACAAGGGCTACACCATTTCTTCTAAGGGATTCTTGTCCACAGTACTATCACCTGAATTAAATTCTTTCATTCCAATCAATTTAAGTTCCCTGAAACCCATGATGTCTATGTTTAATCTTTCCATCAAATATTTGAACACATCCAGTTTACCTTGATTCATATCTCTTACATTCCAGGTTCTTAAGCCATATTGTTCTTTGAAGCAATGAACTTTCATTACCACACAAATTTGGAGCTGATCTTCCTTTCATCTTCTGCCCAGCTTCTTCATTAGTACTGAAACTATTTGTAGTTCCACTATTCCCCAGTCACACTTTAAACACCTTATGACCTGAGGGACTCATATTCCAGTGTCATCTCTTTTATCATTTTAATACTGTCTGAGGAGTTTACTTGGCAAAGAAACTGGAGTGGTTTGTCATTTTCTTCTCCTGTGGATTACCTTTAATCAGAACTCTTCACTATGACCTGACTGCCTTGGGCAGCCCTGCACTGCATAGCTCATAGTTTTATTGAGCTATCCTGACCTTTCCCACAAGACAAGACAATGATCCAGGAGAGGCAGTATAAGATTACTGGAGAGATTTATGAGAGCAAGGTAGGACTCCAGTAGCTGGATAACTAAGATGCTGATAGGGAAACTAAAGTGGATTCTTGGGCCTGGGGAGTTAAGATAGAGACCTAATTACAAGGAGTAAGATTACAAGGAATGAGAGAAAATCTGAGAATGACATCAAAGACAAGACTGGAAATGCTCAATTATATGCCCTGAGACTACACATATTCTTACTGATCCTTGGTATTGGAGCCATATTGGTCCCAAGGTCTGGACTAGAGATTAAGTGGTCACATTGATATAGTGGAAAGGAGCAAGATCCATTATTATATTACATAAATGAGGTATACTTATATGTCACTGGACCAGTGTCTTAAAGGAAAAAAAAAAAGTTTTATTTTTCCCAGAGAATATATATACTAGGGATCTAAATTTTTGTAACTGAAGTAGTATTAATGACAAATAATGTTAAATAAAATAAATCAATAGTAAACTTAAAGGACATTTTTCATGACATTGCAAAGAACTAGAAAAGTTTATATTTTTAGATAAATGTTAAAGTAACAATTTAAGCTGACTTTCATTTTCTATTGTAAATCCCAAAGCATCAATAAGAAAGGCCCTCCCCTACTTTTGTTTCAGAAAGAAGGTTGCATTCCCCTGCTCCTTATAAAAAAAAAATAAAAACTTTTGAGCTTCAATTTAATCCATTTGGTATTAGATTTGGGGGTTGGAGTTTACTTCCTTTTTGTTATTGTTGCTGTTTGTTCACAACTGCTAAAAATAAACTTTGAGTGCCTAATGTTAGGAAGGCAGATGGGATGCAAAAAATAAAATGAACTAGAAAATTGAATGGGAAACAGTTCCCTTCACTTTTAGATTCTGTGATTGTGAGTGGAATTTATAGAATAGTTTAGAAAGGGAGAAAGACTCATATGTAAATTTACCTCTTAATGTTTGATCCAAGTATCACCCATCGGGGAATACAGTGAGACACAAGGGATGAAATGAAGAGAGATTCCTGTGCAGGGTTGTTACAATTATAGCACTTGGTAACTGTTTCATGAAACAAAGCAAATTAATATGCACTTCCCTTTTGATTAATGTTAATTCATACATTCTGAATGAAGCTAGAATTCCTGTTGCAATTATTAATATCAATCTACACATTGTGGGGAAGATAAAATCTGTTAATCATAGCCTACTGAACAAAGGGAAGGTTTGAAAAATTCCATTAAAGAGCCTTCGTTTGGTAAATATGTTATGTTAACAGTTGCAAAGCAGACTTTTGAAATGCTATGGAGAGTCAGTCAAATTTATTCTCAATGTGGTGGGAAAAATATTTCAATGAATTTTAAAATGTGTGAGTTATACAAACACAAATGTATATATTCATTAGGGGAACAATTTAAATCAACTATTAATGATGGATATTATCACTTAAAATGTCAAACAAATAAAGAGATTTTGTTGACTTTTTCCAAAATGTTAACAGTGGTTTGGGAGAAACTAGAAGAAAAGTTATCATTTCATAGCAGGAAGGTTAATAGCCTAGTTAGCTCAGTTATTAGAGCATGCAAATCTGACTCCCAGGGTTGGGATTTCTGTCCCCTGTATGTAACTTGAAAGAGGACATGGTACAATACAAAGAGTACTGCATTTATAGGTGGAAAGGTTGAATTCAAATCATGACTTTGCTACCTTCCTTCCTTCATTACTTATTTCCTTCCTTTGTTTTTTGTATGGATTTAGGCATATTCTTCAACTTTGCAGGGCCTCAGTTGCCTAGTCAATGAATGAATAAGGTTGTCCTTCCAAAGTCTTTTTCAAATCAAAATTGTCTGATTTGATAAAATAGTAAATTGGGTGATTTTAAAGTAAACCAAAACCTAGAAGTATCTTTGTTCCAGCATTTTCTTAGGGATATCATTTGCTTATTTTTATTATTACATAGGGAACTCCCTCTCCAGATGCAAATTAACATTTGCTCTATTTACAGCCTCATAAGGTAACTTTAGGTAGCAAGAGTTTGAGTGACTTATCTGTATTCAAACAGCTAGTATGTGATACATGGAGAACTTAAACCCAGAGATTCCTGACTCTGAGTCTATATCGTCAAATACTACTCTCAGTTACATCAGAAACACACACACACACACACACAGCTTTAAAAATTGATTTTGATTAATAGAGAACATGTACAAAATGTTATAAAATAATCACTTAAATAAATAGCGAACCTTGCTAGTAATCAAGTAGACACAAATTAAAAAAAAATTAGAATACCTTTTCAGAGAAATCAAATTGTCAAAAATAAATAAATCAAAGAAATTCAATGTTGAAAGGGGATTGGAAAAAATAATTACACATTTGTTTCTAATGAAATTATTACCTTGTAAAGTTTTGGGGGTTTTCAGAACTATATTGAAAATATAGTAAGGATTAAAAAAAGCAGTCTATCCTTTGACCTCATTGTTGGAAACATACCTGGAAAGCATTATTGAACTGTGTGTGTTTCTCAAACATTTTTCCATCCATGCCTTTTTCTGCCTGTCTCACATACCCCTGGTATATATGTATGCAGGGGTAGAGGGAGTAATGCATTAGTGTTTCCCAACAAGATTGCTTTTGAGGTTCATTTTCACCAGATGTCAAGGGTTTTTATATATTGGTCAATTGAACTTGGAGAAGAGAATGACCAGATGAGTATAGCACCCCAAAATGGATTCTGAGGCCTTTTACAATGTCTTTTTCTGTGGTGAATATTATTACCTCTTTCCCCCAGCAAAATTCGTCCTTCTATGGAAACCCAAAATGCAACAAGATGGAAAGTAGAAAAATGATTCAGTGGATTGGTATGAGACAGGAAGTTGTGTCCAATTCCAAAAAAATCTATATCAAGCAGTAAAAAATAAAATGGAAATAATCCTTCTTAATAGCTGGGAAAACATCAAACAACATCAATCATATAATAATCAACCAACTAGAAACTATTCCTTCAGAGCCAACTTTGTATGAAGGACTAGGGCAGGTGATGGGAATACAAAGTCAAAAATGAAATGTCCTTTGCCCTCAAGGAGCAGGCATTGTATCTCATGTTGCCAATATTTTGGAAATTTGTATTTGTCTATATATAAGGCTTCAGATTTTCTTGTGAGGATGGCTGATTCTGAAGGTGATAGAAAAAAGCTTCTGAAAGAGTTAAAGGAGAAACAGAGCAGTTATCTATTTCCTTTTTAATTATTACCCCCATGTTCATAGGCATCTTTAAGAGACACCAAAAAAGAATTTGAGAAGTTTTGTAAATTGAACAATTTTTTTATTGTTCATGCAAGTTATTGCATTTTCACTTAAGGTGTTCTTTGAGTGTCACATAATTTAATTCTCCTGAAATATTGTTATGGAATGATATTTCTAACCAAACCAAGAGGAGAAAAGTATTTCTTGCCCTTTGCACATGGTTTTGTCCACAATCTATAAGTACATTTGTTGACAGATTTTGAATAGGTGACTGCTTATGTAAATATCATAATAATTTATTTTTATTAACTAAAAATTATTGATCCTTATATTTTCTACCATATTCATTTCCAAAATTATCCTCTCCCAATTCATATACTCTTAGAAAGGTAGAGTAGTATTTGGATATGGTACTGATCCTGCTGTCAAGACCTAAATTAAAATCCTGCCTCAAATTCTTCCAAGTTATATAATCCAGAACTAGTCACTTAACCCTTTCTATACCTATCTATAAAATAAAAAAAAAATGGTAGGCTTGATGGGTTTTATGCTCCTGGTGAGGTCAGATTCTGTCTATGAACCATTCCCCCTACAATTATGTAAAAGTAGTAAACATTTAAGAAGAGGAAGAAGATAATTTTGGCTAAAATGACCTACATTAAAACAGTATCTTATAGTATATACAGAGAGAGAGACAAGAGTGTATATGTGTGTCTAGATAGATAAATATGTATGGGATACATAAATATATATACACATATATGTATGTATGTGTACATATGTGTATATCATAGTTAGATAGTCCATCTATCACCCTCTTCAAACTTCTTGATCATTATCATCAGTGTTCAGTTTCATTTTATTTTTCTTTACTCTTTCATTATGTTCATCTTTGTGTATCTATTTAGATAGATAGATAGATAGATAGATAGATAGATAGATAGATAGATAGATAGATAGA
>NW_027185761.1:6153255-6162084 GCF_028583685.1 Petaurus breviceps papuanus | reverse complement strand
AGATAGATAGATAGATAGATAGATAGATAGATAGATAGATAGATAGACAGATAAACAGACAGATAGATAGATAGATTTTTTTTTCTGGTTCTACTTTTCTGCTTAATTTACTCTGCATTTGTTCTTGTAGATGTTGCCATGTTTGTCTGAATTTTTCCTTCTGTTATTTCTTCCAGTGCAATATTTATTGCATACATAGCCAGAAAGCTGATGAAATCAAAGAAACACTGGCCATTATCAAACATTATTGCAAACATAGAGCTCTCCTCCAAAGGACTGAGTAACTCTTAACAACCATAAGAGACACAAAGGGAAAAGACATAGACATTTAAAGAGTATTAGTACCTTCAGGTGGATTCATTCTTTAAAAAGGTTTTATGAGGCAATTACATTGCTCAGTGGTTAGAGTGTGGGCATAAAATCAGGAAGACCTGAGTTCAAATTTGACCTCAAACATTAACTAGCTCTGTGACCCTGGGCATGTAACTTAACCTATGTTTGCCTTAATACACTACAGGAGTAAATGAGAAACACCACGGACAATATTGTTATGATATAGTCCATGAGATCATGTAAAGTTGGACATGACTAAGAAAATTTGGTAAAGGAAGGAAGGATAAATATAATACACTAGTGTAGAAGGCCAAAGAAGAAGATGGGAATTGTTGTTTGTTACAGTTGAGGTATAAGACAGAGAAACAGTGTAAATGTAGAGGAAAGGACAAGAAGAGTGAACATCAGATGAACCTAACTTATCTGAAGTGGATAAATGAGTTTGAATATACATTCACACCCACAAAAATTCCTTTACTGAGGTGGAAAAAGCAATGGAAATGAAATGATTAGGAAGGGAAGTGGAAGGGGAAAGGGAAGGGGAAGGGAAAAAGGAAAAGAAGGAAAAGGAAAAAGGAAGCGTCTAAAGTCTATTAGAATATGAGCTCCTTGGGGGCAGAGCCAAAATGGGGGAGTGAAAGCAGGAATTTACCTAAACTCCTCTGTGAATTCCATCAGTAACCTCTAAAATTGAATCTGAACAAATTTTAGAGTGACAGAATCCATTGAGATGGAGTGTGGCACATTCCCAGTCCAGAAAAGTGCACACGTAGTACTAGGCAGGGGGAACATGGAGCACATGGGCTTTGCACCAGCAGGGACCAGAGACCAGACCAAAGAGGAGTGAGAGTGAGCCTCAGACAGAGGCCAGCAGATTCATCTGCAGCAGGGGCAATTCACAGAACTCTCACTGGGAGATGGGAAATCTGTCAGAGCTGGGTATGAGAAAGTACAGAGCCTGTGGCAGTGACAGCAGCTTCTCCTGGGGCTATCAGCCTGAATGTTTAAAAATCACCTACTTGAACTTCACAGAGCCAAGATGGTGGAGTAAACCCTAGCTGCTCTAAACTCCCTCCATGACCCTGAAAAACCGGAGATTATTACCCCAGTGTAAAATCCTGAAATAGTGGAACCACAGGCAGGCTTGGGAGTCCTAGAGGAAGGGTAGGACTGAAACTGTGCTGTGCCTGAAGTGAAGGGTAGGAGGAGTTCCAATAAGCCCCATCTCAGCTGTCCAGCAGGAGATCCCAAAGCCCAGGGAAATGGAGCCAGCAAGCACTAAAAGTAGAAGTCCAGGTGTGCCTTAGCACAATCAAGGAAATCTGCAGACACCAGTGCTGCTGGCCACCATCTGCTGAGATTGCCTAAGCTGTAGCCCAGGGGTACAGAGCCGGGAACCTGAAGTGGCCACACCAGCCCTCCTCCACATCTTACTCAGGGTAAGCCATGGGGAAATCTGAGAGTCCTGGCCTTGGCCTCAGTCTAGCTATCCAGGGGTTACAGCAGACAGAGAGTGAATACTGTCCACTGGTGAAGGACAGTGCTGTTGTTGCAGGGGTCTGGGAAACTTTCTGTTGGTTCAGAAGTCCTGAAGAAGGATTTTCTTGTTGTATGTTTACAGAAATCCTGGGAGAGGGTTTTGCTAATGTTTTCAGGGGTCCTAGGACTGTTCTGCTGACAGAGGATGAATCAATGAAGAGACTGGCAATGTATCTTGTGGCCTTGCTAAGCTTTGTCTCCCCAGGAAAAAAGATTGCTGAGGACTTGCCTCATGTCAAGATGAAGAAAAGACCTTCATTTGGGTATTAAGTGCTGTGCTTAAACTTGGGGTAGATTCATTTGTGATCCAGGGTTGGGGAACTTTTGACCTTTTTGTGCTCTGTGATTGAACAAATGAATGTACTTTACTTATGATTGGAAACTAATCTCCATTTGAGAAGAGGGGCTTTGTGATGGACTAAATGAAGGTACAGCCTAGGGGTGGAGTAGTATTTAGAAAAGAGACTTTGTAATTGATTGAATGAATGTAAGGTCCTGGGGTGGGGTAGTACTTGGAGATTATTTAATCACACTTAGTAAATGCTGTATTTTGAATGATGTCATGTTTTGACCTTCTCTGTTCTTAATTTGTCATTGAATAAAATGGAGAGAACCTATGCTGGTATTTTGAACCTTGGGAAGTTGCCTTTGCTTGGCATGACATTACAGGAGGGAAGGACATTAACAATAATAATATCAGGGCAGCTAGGTGGCAAACTGATTAGAGCACCATTCCTGGAATCAGGACGACCTGAGGTCAAATATGACCACAGGTACATGACAGATTTGCTAATTTTATGACCTTGGGCAAGTCACTTACCCCCAATTGCCTTGTTTCTACCCTCCAATAACAGGAAGAAAAAAATACAAAAGAGGGAGAGTTGAAATATATTAATGCACAAAAGAGTACAGAAAACTTCAGAAGGAAGCATAGACAGGAAGTATATTTTAGAAATATTCTATAAAATTATATGCTTAAAAACTATGTAATGCAAAATAAAACTTCTTATTTTTGTACATAATCCTCTTTTTGTATTCTGTTGTGTGCATGGAAATTTGGGGTTTAGATTCATAATAAAAGAAAATTTATGAGTGCATTAATGTACCTATTTTCCTACAGTCTTTTCAATATTGATTATTTCTACTTTTGGCATCTTTGTCAACTTGCTGAGTGTAAGGTGAAACCTCATAGTTCTTTTGCTTTGCTTTTATCCTATTACTAGTAATTATAAGTAATTTTTTTAATAGTTGGCAATTCTTTTGAGAACATTTTTTTTTCATATCCTGTTATAATTTATCAATCTGGGAATGATTCTCATTCACATATGTCTGAGCATTTTCAAACAGGATTTTCCAATTACAAAGACATTACTCTCTGACAAACATACACAATACATATACATATATGCATACATTTAAATAGAGACACATAAAACATATGTAATAATTTGTATGAACTGTATTACACGTGTATATATTCTAGACTGAAAGAGACTTTGAACCGCCATCTATTTATTTCACTGTTCTACCCTCAGGGTTGTAGTCAACCAATTTGTGGTCTTATTTTCTTCCTTGATAATCTTCAGGAAAGAAGTGGATGAAGTTTTTCTTTGAAGTTCATGAAATTGTTTAATTATCTTTATAAATATATTTTCTTAATTTCTGAATTATAATCAAGGGGTTATTGTCCAATATGATCATCTGCTTTATGAAGTACCTCACCATCTTTGACTCTCTGACCTCTTTTCTCTCATTGCAGCCTTTCTATCCTTTTCACTTCTTACGTAGCATTTCCTTTACAGCTGAAGAGCCATCTTAATATAAGTGTGGAATGTAACTAGGAAAGTAAATGGTCTTCATTGCACAAAACTAATAAGAATATATATATATATATATATATATATATGTATGTATGTATGTATGTATGTATGTATACATAATATATAGGATATTATGAATCTTTCCTATATCCACACAAAACCAAAACCAGAGATGATTTATGTTTAATGAATAAATTTCATTGTTTCACAAGCCAATTATGTCAATCCTAGCAAGAAATCAGAATGTTGAATTTTTGCTGTGTTGTTAATGAGTTGGTATAGTTTAAACATGTGAAATTTAGAGTATTTGTGGATCAATGACTTCCAATTAACACAAGTATAAAACTAGCAGACAACTCAACAAATATCACATGAGATAAAATTGTTTTAGCCATTATTGTTTTGAGTTATATGTATCAACGTCATAAATTGCATTCTGTTTAACTGTGCCTGTGATTTGGAGTGAAGTGGGTAGAGGGGTTAACACAATTTTCTAGTGTAAATGGATTGTCCACTGAATAGAGTTGGGAAGAGATGAAGTCTTCCACGGCTAATAGAGAGGTCTCTCCCAAAGGAGTAAACACATTTGACCTGACTGGGTAGGGATGGAATTTCCCTGGAAGGGAGGGGAAGGGTGAGGGAAAAGAGGGGAAGTAATCTTCAGGAAATGAGCAAAATAAAAATCTGATTGGAGGCAGTAGTGATAGATTATAGGCAGTATGTATCATAGGTTGCCAAAATTATGCCTCTTGATGCCTCAACCTACCCCAGTGCTGCGGAGGAAGTGTTAGATATGGAGATTTTTCATTAAATACTTTTGTGAAGAACAGCATGGAGATTGAGTCTTAGGTAAAGGAGAGGGAAATATGTGAATCTGTGGAGTGTGAATCAGAGGCCTACCCTATGAGTCAATGGGACCAGAAGACCATTGGAAGGTGAAATATCCCTCTACAATCCAGCTCAAAGATTGTAGACATCCTACCTTAGTTATAACTCTAATTTAGTATGTCTATATGTCAAAAGCTATATGACAAAGTAGAAAGAGAACTATGTTATAAGTAGGTTTTAACCTTAATTCTAGCTTTGACAGACTTGGGCAAGGAAAAGGTCTTGGGCAAACCAAATCTGTCATTATGTTTCCATGACCTTGGGCAAATCACCTTATTTCCCTGACCCTCAGATACACGGTCTATAAAATCCAAGGTTTGAATAACATCATCGTTGAGGGACCCCTTTTATTTGTCATAGGTTCATAGCTGGATAAACACAAATGAGGAAAATAAATATCAGAGAGTTTAAGTTATTTAATAAGGTGAAATATCAAGTAATTGATGTCAGAATTAAGCCCAAGTTCACAGAATCCCAATGTAGTACTGCATTGGGGTTTCCATTCCATCAAGAGAAAAGAAATCTCTGAGCACTTTGAACCTATTTTTTTCAAATCAGACTCCAGGTGATATAAAATTTTAGAGAAAGAAAAAATCAATATGGAAAGGTCTCATGTTAGAAGTGAGGTTTGGTTTAGACCTAGGGAATATGTGGGAATTGATCTGGCCAAGAAGAGGAGGAGAAATGGGAGAAATGTATACATGAAATGTCCAGCCAATTGAGTGGAAAACAGTGAAGGTCTCTAACTCTCACATTTTTAGTTATCAGAATATTTGCTTTGTCCCTATGCATGTTCAGTGTATAGTCTTTGATAGAAGTTCTTGGGAACATTTGATATAATTTTCCTGTTTTCATGAAAGCTTGGAAGTTTATGTAATTTTTGGAAGAAATTTTCCAGTGAATAGATTTTCTTTTATCTAGACAGCCTTATTACTTGGTGAAATTTAGAAAGGAATCAGCAGGTATCAATGGGGATTTTGCTGATTAGTTTTGGATAAGCTGCACTAACACCACTGGCTAATTAAGGGTTCACTCCACATGAAACATTCTTTAAGAATGCTGAGCTCTGTTGGTGCCTTACAAATCCCAATATTGCTTTGCAGTTGCAGAATTTCCAGTTATGTTTTACTTTTAAAGAATTAGGGGTTTTATAGCCCTAAGGAATTTCACTGAAAATGAGAGTAAGTTTGTGAATTTTTCATACACTGTGTCAGGAAAATATTTTCTGGGCATGAAAGCAAAGGATCTTAAAGGACCACCATGGAAACCATTTTTTTACACTACTTAGAGTCTAATGTAGATGGATGTGCTATTACAATATGTGACTCAACACAACTGAATCTCCTAGAAGTTTCCAATATTATCATTGACATCTATGAAAAGAGCAAGAATAAGATTTTCTGAAATATAAGTGTTCCTTACCCCAGCCCTCCAAAACTAGAACCTATCCCTTATTATAGTAAGCTATCTCTGCCTTAGAGATTGTCCTTTATTACTGCATAACATTACCATAGCTTTCTTAAGTCCTAAATCTTCTTGGTTACAAACTGATAGCTTCCTAGTGAATTCTCATCTATCTAATTGTGGCATTGGGATAAAACCTGGACCTCTGTGCTAAAGGGAACTATTAGAGAGGGGAACTCCTTTTATCAGTGCAAGTCACCACTTTGTTGGCAACTCATTTTGTTAGAGAGTAGTCTGGAGCATTATGAAGTTAAGTGATTTGTTAGTACAGGTAACAGCAATACTTGAACACAGGACTTCTTGTCTTTGAAGCCAATTCAGTGACCAGAATACATTGTCTCTTATTAAACACACACACACACACATACCTTTTCTCAAATTTTGCTCATTGAATTGAATTAAATTAAAATATTTTTCCACCCTTTTTAGCTAAAATATTTCAACTAACACCTATAGGATTCATATTGGGGAAAAGCCATAAAATATTGCAATACGTAAAAAGTCATAAAAACTTCAACTCTGTTAAAGATGGAAGACCAAATATGGTGACTTGTTTACAATCAGGACTTAGACATTGGGTCATAACTTAAGATACTATGACTTATAAAAGCCAAAACAAGAATACTGGGACCTCTACATGACTGGGTCAATACACAAACATATATTTTGGCATAACATTGGCTTAATTTAGTTTTTTATTGATGAAAGTCTCATTTCACAGCAGATTACTTCAACATTTTGTCTTTTTCCATTTGCCAAGTTACAAATGATTATTTGGCTTTGTCTATATATGGCCTGACACCAATGTCTGAAATACATTAACTTCTCACTCCTTTTTTTGTAATCCATAATTTCCTTTAAGGTTCAGCTCAGTTGCTCCTTCTTTTTTGTTTATTTATTTGTTTGTTTTTGGTGAATCAATCAAGGTTAAATGAATTGTCCAGGTTCACATAGGTAGTAAGTGTCTAAGGCTGGATTTGAACTCAATTTTCCTGACTCCAGAGCCAGTGTTCAATCCACTGCACCACCTAGCTGACCCCAGATATGAAGTGGAGGGAGCATCCTACAAATATCTGCCAATATTTGAATGTCTCTAACATGGAAGAGGGTGTAGGTTTACCCTGTGCAGATACAGATAGCAGAAATATCAATGGTCATGGAACATAAGAAACAGCCATATCTCAGCTAAGTATGAAGATAAACTTTCTTGAAATTCAGTTTGATCTATCCAACAATAGATTGTGCTGCTTTCCAGAAGAAGTATTTCCCAATACCACTAGATCTTAATGTTCCAACACTCCTCAAATTACTTTGTACTTCCTTGCAAGTACTCTTTACATGTTGTGTCCCCTCTATCAGGGCAGGGAATATGTATCATTATTTTTTGTTTGTTTCTGTTGTCCCAGGACCTCGAGGATATTAATAAAGTTTTGTTGTATCTAATTGAATTGAATCATGGTTGGTTATTCTTAATAAAACTGTAAGCTCCTAAATGGTGGGGGCATATTATTTTCTAAGTTTAATATCTCTCTTAGCTTCTAGTCTAGTGCTTTACACACAATATTCCTAACATGTTCTTATTTTATCAAACCAGTGGCTGCAAAACTCCTAAAGTTTTGCCAGAATCAGATTAAAAAGTAATTAGGAAATATTTAACAAACTAAATGATAAAACAAGAACAAAAATGTAAATATGTGGTTTTCTAAATCAATATGAAGCAATAAGTGTTTCTATTAGAGTATGACACCATTGACTTACTCCATTCTGTCAATTAGTTCAAGAATCTTCCAATAAACATTCTTGAAAGATGATTATGTGATACTGCTTGAACATTTGCAGGAACAGGGCAGGATTTTTACTATCTGCTGAGACAGCACAATCTATTGCTAGATAGATCAAACTGAATTTCAAGAAAGTTTATCTTGATACTTAGCTGAGATATGGCTGCTTCTTTTGTTTCATCATCATTGATACTTCTGCGATCTGTAATTACACAAGGTAAAACTCCACCCTCTTCCATGTTAGAGACATTCAAATATTGGCAGATATTTATAGCATGCTCTCTCCACTATATACCCAACTTCTATTTTCCAGTTTAAAACAGGTCTCCTAATTTCCTGCAACGATTTCTCAAAGGATGCATTTCCTTTTCCCTCTACAATTCTGCTTGTTTGCTTCTACTTGCACTTTGCTATGTTGATATAGCTCTAAAAATGCATCTCCTAGAACTGTAAACAACACCTTAGAGGTGTTCTGATCACTTATATTGTTTATCTAGAGCTTGTATATCATCTGAAGAAGTAATACTTTGTTAACTCTTTTAGTAGCAGAGAAATATTGGTGACTTGTTCATAGCAGCTTATTAGCTAAAATCACCATGCTATTTTCATATGACCTGAAAAGTCATATTTGTATGATCCCATTTTTATACTAATTTAAATTACACACACAAACTACAACAATACACGTATGCATAAATTTAAAAGGTGAAAATGGAAAAGCTTGCATGTATGTACAGATATGTAAAGTAATCTGTGCACATATAGATATAATCTATATTACATTTATAGATATATTTGTATGCACATAAACATGTAGACAAGATTTTCAATTTTATCCTATTAGATTTAGAATTTAATCTTCAATTTGGTGTTGTTGCAATTTAATGAGAGAATTGTGAGTTACAATTCTGAAATTTCACCATTTCAGTTATCCTTCACAATTTAGTATCATTTTTTTTTGGAATTACAATAAACATGATTCTGACCTGTGCATATTTTAATTG
>NW_027185761.1:6115600-6148255 GCF_028583685.1 Petaurus breviceps papuanus | reverse complement strand
TTATTTTCAGGGGAGGGCTTATTTTCGAGGAATCTTACACAGTAAGGGGAGGGCTTATTTTCGGGATAGGTCTTATTATCGGGGAAACACAGTAAGAAAAGATAAATATAATATATAACCCAGTCCCCTCAGTGAAGTAAGTGTAGAATCAGGAGAATTGATCCTGAATTTCAAACACTATGTTAGAGAATTCAGATTCAGTAACCCAAAAAAGAGAAAACTTTCAGTTTCATATGTAATTATATATTTATGTGTGTTCATGTGTGTCCCTGCATTTGGGAATACAGACACACACATACCAACCTATAGGTATATATCAATTGTGTATACATTTGTGTATTCACATACATATATACATGCATTTATTTGTATATATGTGTGTGTATATGTATATAATTCCCCAAGAAAGAAAGTCAAGTTGAGGTACTATGAGACTTAACAAACTAAAGATTTTTCCCCTTATTATTTCCAGACTAGACTCAGAAAACCCTTCAATTAATTTTCTATCAAAATAAACTGCTCAGAAAGGAAGAAATAATTTAGATTAAGATTATTACCATAACTCCTTTGAGGAGTTTCTGTAGTCTCAAATGAATGTATAGTAACCACTAATGTTTTTATTCTTTGCTTATATCATATGCATGAACCCAAATTAATTAAAAAATGCTCCCTGCAGGGCTTAGTAGTTTCTTCTGAACTTTGTCCCAAACATGTTATTTAAATCTTCATAATTGTGATATTGCTCCTGTATGACATGAGATTAAATTGTTAATATGACTTATTTGAATGTCTTTTTTTAATTTTTTCAATGCCTTTTATTTTTTTATTAGAGTCACAATTCCCCTTTGCCTCAATTTCTCTATCAGTCTATTTCAGAGAATCAGAATTTACATTGTGTTTATAGTCCCTTAAACTTCATTGATAAAGTTTGATAGTCAGATTGTAAGGGCTTGAGAAAAAAAAGTAAGAAGAGAGAGTGGAGGAAACTATTGTAGACAACCTTTACAAGGAATTTAGCTATAAAGGGCAGAAGACATAGGATGATAGCTAGAATGGCGAGATGAAATGAGATTTTTTTTTCAAGATAGAGGACACATGAGCATGTTTATAGAAAATAGGGAATGGGCCAGTAGAAAGAAAGAAATTGAAAATATATGATAAAGTAGGGGGTAAAAAGGGGTAATCTGTTCGAAGAGAGAAAATGGAATGGGATCGCTTTAGTAGGTAGAGGGTTTAGGCTTGGAAAGGAATAAGAAAACCTATCATTTAAGACAAGGGTGAAGGAATACATAATGTCAAAAGGCATCTGAGTGATAGGAGATAAAGTATAAGAGAGAAGAGACAGCTTGGGGTAAATGGCTTCATTTTTTTCTTGTAAAATATCAGACTACTTTCTCAAATAAGAGAAAAGGGAGAATAGGATCCATGGAAGATTTGAAGATGGATGAAAAATATTGGAAGAGTCACTGTGAACGGCGAGATTCCTAACTGATAAGGTAGTTATGGGGTAGCTTAGCAACAATGTGGGGCCAGTTTAGGTTGTGTAGTGCAAATTTCTAGTTTAGTCAATGAGAAAGTCTGGGTAATTTTTCTTTTTTCGCTTTCATTCAGTAGCATCTTTGTAGGAGCAAGGGCAACAAATGGTGGGAAGAATGCAACATTGAAATTTGACAGGGCATAATCAATGAAATGATCAAGAAATTAGGGATTCAAGAGAGAAGATCATTGTAGGACTGAATTGGTTCATCAAGGAGTCAAGGTGTGGAAAAGAAGAAAGAATGACTAGTGTAGGGGGAAAGGTCTGGGAGAAAAGTGAGGGGTCAAGGGATTGAACTTCACATTGCAAATGTAGGGTAGAGTGTTATAAGGAAAGGCAGACAGAGGGGTGAAAACTTAATAAATTTTGATTGGATAAGGGGATTTTGGAATTCTTGAATATGGGAGTGATATATTTGTCAGTGATGGCAAAATCAAGATAAGAACAAGATGGCAAGATCATCTTTTCATGTAACTGAGATGGAGTAGAAGAGTAGCTCATGAGAGATGAGTAGGTTGAGTGACTGAGTTGTAAGGATAAGTAAAGTCCAGGTAAAGTCAATATGTATACTCAAGTTCCCTAGCATGAGGGCAGGAGTTGGGGAAGAGAAAAATAAAGGATAAACCATATGCAAACTTATTGAAGAATAAAAGGGAGTGACCTGGGGTGAAGGGGTCACCAAATAATAATTACCAGGATCTTTATTGGGGGGTAGGTATAAATAACATGAAACTCAAAGGAGGAGTTACTAAGTGAAAGAGGTAGGGGTAAAAACAGAAAATGGTCATGGATAGCAAAGAGCATATTAACTCCCCTGCCTCTAACAGTGAACTGATGAAAATGAGTTTAGCCAGTACTAGAGACAGTAGGGGGCTGCTGAAGCTATATCATCTTGGTGGAGCCAACATTCAATGATAGCTAGTAGATGGAAGGAATGCAACAGGAAAATATTTAGGACAAAGGGAATTGTGTTGCCTATAGAACAGATATCCACAGGGCACAATGGAATATAACTGGGGGGTGTTTAATTGAAACTTTAGGGTGATAAGGTTGAGAAGAATGAGGCTAAGGAATTCTGTGATGTGAGTGAGTAATGGAGTTTAGATGATGACTTACAGGGTTTTTAAATTGCTTGGATGTGAGGGGTATGACTAGGTATAATAATGTTCATCACTGAGTGAAGGGTACCACTTTTCTCCCCAAAGAAAGTTGAAGATTGGGGTAGAGGTATAATATGAGATAAGAGTCACAAGGTCAGATGGTCTGATGGGAGGCCTTGTTTCAGAAGATCTTTTCCTCCATAGATTGCAGATTAAGTAGAAAAAGGATGCAACATGAGATAAAGATTGAACTTGAACAGAAAGAAAAAAAAAACAGTTCTAGGAGATGCCCTTTCTGATCTCCCCCAGTTAGTGCTATTCCATACATAATTTACTTTTTAAAATTTATTTTCCATACATTTCTTAGTTACTTATCTGTAAATCTGCTGTTTTCTCCTCAGGAGAGTATAAGCCCCTGTAATGGTAATGAAATTTGAAGATCCCTTTGTATTAGAAAGCTAAGAGGTACTTAGCACCTAGTTTCAAATTAAGCCAGAAGGTATGAACCCCTGTTGCTGACATAATAGGAAGGGGCTGAACACAGAGGAACAGTACTGTATAAAAGGACAAACACTAGCTGGGAAAGTCATAATTCTTGGAATTACCATCATGTAGGCAGGGTAGGTGCTGGAGTGAAGACCGAACTGAGAATTAAGAAGAATTGAGAAGAGGAATTAGAATTGAGAACTGAGACAGAATTTCTTGGAGGAAGCCACCTGGGGGCTGGATAAAAAGATTTTAATTTTTTGAATGGAGCTTATGCTGCTGAAGACTTCCAAGCACCAGCCAAGATGCTGAGAAGCTACTGAGGAGCTACTGAGTACAAGGGCCAGTGTAAGGGTTATGGGATTTAAAGATCTTCCATGCCCCGTTGGACTTGCTGATGTAGCAGGAAGGGGCGGAGCAAGAGGAAGCGGAAGCCAAGCTAGTGTTCCTGTGGTGGCTGGCGGTGGTGGTGGCAACGGCAGCAGCAGAGGCAGTGGCAGCGCGAAGCCCTTTTTGAGTTAGGACTGCTAAGGACTTTCTGCTAAGGACTCCTGCTGAGGACTGCCAGGGTCCTGAGCTGCTGGGAGCGCGCTTCCAGGACACTGGGTGGTTGCTGTGCGTGGGGAGAGGAGGACCTTTGCCTGAGGTAGCCTGTTCTGTTTTAAAGGCTTGAAAATGTGGGTGCTTTCTACTTTATCTACCTGTGCCAATATCATAACTACTCTGATGGCTTTCACTTTCTGGTTTTGGGACTCAATCTTTTGGTATCTTAATAAATTTTCTAGTTTATTTCCTCATATGGCAAACATGACGTATTTTGTAATGGATAATTATATCAGCATATTTGTAATCTCTATAGGCATTGTGAATATGGCATTGCTGATACAACCAGCCAAGCTGCTGAGGTTTTCTTAGGATGAGCTGGAGCTGCAGAAGACTGAGGAAGCATGACTGTGGTACCAGTATTTTGGCTGTTTGTGGCTTTGTTAAGCCTTGAATTTCAGGGAACAGGGACTGTGAAGGATTTAAGGTGGCCTGGACACTGTGAGCTTCAGCATGAAACAGGAACTTCACAGAGAGCTGGACAAGGAACTGGCAGCTGTCTGCTTTTGAAACCAGGTGACACTTTCGTGAATCCAGATAGGAGCTGGGAGCATGGAAGCAGATAGGGAATGTGAGACCCTACCCTGACTCAAGCCAAAAGAAGGCTTTTATTTGGATACTGTGTACTTACTGAGAAGATTGTTATTTACTTGTGACCAAGGGATGGATGGCCTGTGTATTTTCTGATGATTGAATAGTGACTGATTGGTTAACTTAGTGTGCCCCATGAGTGGAGAACTTTGACTTTTGTACTTTGTAACCATTAAGGAGGCAAGCCTCCTTAAGGATATCTGAATGATTGACTTGATTGAATGATTGAGTTACTAAGTGATTGATTGACTAAATGATTGTACTTTGTTCAAAACAATGTAAACACTGTGGTGAAAACTATGTGGCCATTTTAGTGATAAGTTGTTGTGAATGCTGTATTTTGGTTTTCTATAATAACTTGTAACATTGTGAATGCTGCACCTTGATTTTCTGTGAATATTTTGCTCTGATTTGTTATTGAATAAATAGAGTGTTCACTTATACCATACAACCATAACCAATGTTATCATATGGCCACATTGAACAACTCTTCTCAAAGTGAGGTCCACAGCAAAACCTCACATCAGGGTCAGCACTACTCAATATTTAAAGAGAGGTCTTTTCATCTGGACTCAGGGCAGGCTTTCAGCTTTCATGATTTCCCTTCCATGGTTGCATCTCCTACCTGAATTCACCAAACTGTCACATGGATTCAAAGGCAGACAGCTCTTAGCCCCTTGTCTATCTCTCCATGCAGTTCCTGTTCCACCCTGAAGCTCACAGTGTACAGTTAACCTTAAAACCTTTACAATCTCTATTCCTGGGAAGTTAAGGCTTAACAAAGCCACAAAGAGACAAAGTACATTAACTACAGTCATACTTCCTCTGCAGCTCCTCAGCAGCTCCAGAAATTTCAGCTGGTTCCCATAATCAAAATCACTTCATCCAGGTTCTCAAAATAAAAATCATTCTCTCCAGCCTGGGCCTCTCTTCCCTAGGCTGCAGAACCTGGCTCCAAGAAGAGCTGAAATTCCAGCTAGGGCTTCTCCTTATATACCTATTAATCCCTCCCTGTTCTGCCCCTTCCTGTTACATCAGCAACTTCCTGTTACTTGGGCAATGGGATCCATAACTTTTGTTTCTTAACAAAGGCTTGATCTAATAATTAATTTCAAACTAGGTGCTAAGTACCTGTTAGCTTTGCCAATACAAAGTGATCAACTTACATTACTATTATAGCCACTTGAAAGTGAGAACTGTTTCCTTCTTGTTTTTTTTTGTCCTCAGAACCTAACACAGTGCTTTACACATAGTAAGCACTTAACTAGCCTTTACTGAATGTAATTTAAAGTACAAAAAGATTATTTTTTCTCCAACTTCTTGATTTTGTTTTCTTTGAGTATTTGAAAGAATATGTAACCTATTGTCTGGGAGTTTATCATGGGTTTAAAATCTGTCAGATAAGCATGTTAATGTCCCACTCTAGAGGGTTTGGTCAACTAATTACTCAGCTATGATAGATACACCCGGACAACTGTCTTAAAAAAAATCAATCTCTATAGTCTCAGAGGTGATATGTGTGAAACATAGGCTTAAAATGAAAAAATGTGTATCTTTCATATTCAGTGGGTGTATAGCAAAGTCAAGGAATTCTGATCTCCCATTCTTTTATCTACCAAGGAGTTATTGAAAAAACCTTGGATTCTACTTATTAGTTACTAGAATTTTCATAGTCATGGTGAATAATTTACAAGGAATATATAGATAATGGGGCAAAGGAATTTTTATAGGCAGAATAATTCCTATTAATTAATAATAGCCACTTAAAAGAAATATCAATGTGTTTAAACACGTCCCATTACTTCTTCTCTCCCTCTAAATCTATATCTAAATCTATAAAGGTAATTCTTATATATTTAGTACATGGTAACACTTCCAACTTTGCTACTTCATCTATTAAAGCATGTATCAGTTTTTTGCTTTTTCATTTTAAAAGACATTAAGCAACTGGAAAGATTTATTAGTCACATCATTAAGGTACTCATTATGACTTATGATTGAGGTTAATATATATCCAGAGGATAGTTCAACCAGTCAAATCACTGTCAAATGACATATTTATAATATGGACACAAAATCATTGGATAAACAATTTATACAAATTGATGATATAGGAATCATGGCAAAAATGACTGTATCCATGTCTTCCAGTCTTTTTTCTTTAAGTGACTGTACACAATTTAATGTATTTGGGAGTCTACCTGATAAGACAAATCCAGGAATTATATGAATACAATTACAGGCACAAATAAAGGCAGATCTAAATAAGTGGAAAAATATCAGTTGCTCATGAGTAGACTAAGCTAATAAAAATGGCAATTCTACCTATATTAATTTTATTATTCAGTGCCATGCCAATTAAACTACCAAAACTTAGTTTATAGAGCTAGAAAAAATATTAAAATTCATCTGGAAGAACAAATTCCAAAATATCAAGATAAATAATGAAAAGAAATGCAAGGGTAGGTGGCCTAGCCATAACAGATCTAAAGCTGTATTATAAAGCAGTAATCATTAAAACTACTTGGTACTGCATGAGAAATGGAGTTGTGGAACTCTAGAATAGATTAGAAGAGATATAGTAATCGTCAACTATGTTATTCTACTATGTAATAAACACAAAGTCTCCAGTTTCTGTGATAAGAACTATTTGACAAAAATTGCTGGGAAGACTGGAAATGGTATGACAGAAACTAGGCAGATACCAACATCTTATAATGTATAACAAGATAAGGTCAAAATGATTACATGATTTATATATTAAGGATGATACTATAAAAAAATTAGGAGAGCAAGGAAAAGTTTACTTGTGAAATCTATGAAGAATGGAAGAATTTATGACCAAAGAAGAGATAGAGAACAATATGAAATGAAAATGGATCATGTACATCAGCATATCTGTAATTTCCGTAGTCATTGTGAATATTGCATTGCTGATATACCTAATTATCTTTAGAAATAGACCAAGTAGTGGTATTGCTCAGTTAGAAGGTATAGGTAGCTGAATAACTCTTTGGGCATAATACTGGACTGCTCTCTAAAATGACTCTATCATTTCACAGTTCCACCAACAATGACTGAGTATCCCAATTTTTCCATATGCTCTCCAGCTTTTCCTCTTCAATCATTTTAGCCAATTTGGTAGGCTTAACATAATATCTCAAGATTGTTTTAATTTCCACTTCTCTAATCAATAATGATTTAGAACATTTTTATGTGACTATAAATAGTTTTGATTTCTTCATTGGAAAACTGCCTGTTCACAAATTTTCACCATTTATCAATTGGGGAATGGTTCATATTCTTACATATTTGACAAATTTCTTTATGTATTTTAAATATGAGACCTTTATCTTATAAACTATATGTACAGGATTTCCCCAACTTTCTGCTTCCCTTCTAATCTTGGCTATATTTGATTTGTTTGTACAATACCTTTTTAATTTAATGTAAAGAAAACCATCCATTTTACATGCAATTTTGCTCTCTATCTCTTTTTTATTCATAAATTGTTTACCTCTCCATAAGTCTGATAAATAATATATACCATGTTATTCTAAATTTATTTTACCAGATCTTAATCATTTTTATAACTCAGTAATTATCAAAACTATCTGGTGCTGACAGAGAAAAAGAAATGTAGGGATAAGCCAGGATAGCAGAGTAGAAGCACATACTTGGCATGGGGTCCCACTTCAATCACTTCCAATACATGTAAAAATGACTCTAAACAAACATTAGAGCTACAGAACCAACACAGTGACAGAGAAACAAATCTCGTGCTGATGGAAGCCCAGCAGAGTGACAGAAAGTTTCTATTGCACCTAGCTCAGGGATCAGAGCTGAATATAGGTAGTGTCTCAGAGCCCAGTGCAGTCCCATGAGCTGTGTAATTCCAGCCTCAGGGCAGCCCTGACCAGCAGCCACCAGAATAAACTTCAGGAGACTGAATCATAAGTACTTGTAGTGGTTTCTAGTCTTCTCAACCCATGAAAACTGAAGACAAAGTAAAAGGTCAGTGAAGAACTCTGTTAGAATGGAGGAGGACTAAAGAGTATGGTCTGGTCTCTACCCCCAGGGGAAAAGAAGCTGGAAGTGCATGTGCCATGCAGCCACCCACTTTGTGGCTGCTTCAAGAACTCCTGTCCTGCAGATTGTAGGGGAACCAAGCTACCATTCAGAAGATAATAACTCTTGCTTTAACCTGCTTGGATCTGGATTACAATTTTGGGTGGTGGGCCTGGGGTGTATAACCAGAGAACCAGTGCTTGTGTGGCTTGTAGAGACAGTACCCTCCTAATAGCCCTGGCAACTGTGAAAACCCCAGTGATTTGGGACATAACTCTCTCCATTCTGGAAGAAGAGTTCTATTGTGGAAAAGAGCTCAAAAGTCAAGTAATTGAGTGGCAACATGAGCAAGTAATAGAAGAACAAACAAACCATAGAATACTTTTTTGGGGACAAAAAGAATAAAGGCATGGAGTAGAAGGAAGACAGTGAAGTCAGAACTCCTGCAGCAAAAGCATCCAAGAAAAATATGAACTGGTTATAGGCCATGGAAGAGCTCAATAATGATTTTGAAAATGAAGTAAAAGACATAGAAGAAAAATTGGGAAGAGAAATGAGAATGTTGAAAGAAAATCAGAAAAAGGAAGTCAACAGTCTTCTAAAGGAGACACAAAAATACACTGAAGAAAATAACACCTTAAAAATAGACTAACTCAAATGGCAAAAGAGGCTCAAAAAGCCAATGAGTAGAAGAATGCCTTAAAAAGCTGAATTTGCCATATGGAAAAGGAATGTCAAAAACTCACTGAAGAGAATAAGTCCTTCAAAATTAGATCAGAGCAATTGGAAGCTAATGGCTTTATGAGATATCAAGATATTATAAAACAGATTCAAGAAATGAAAAAAAATATAAGGCACTGAAATATCTCATTGGGAAAACAATTTACCTAGAAAATAGATCAAGGAGAGATCATTTAAAAATTATTCGACTACCTGAAAGCCATGGTCAAAAAACAATAGCCTATACACCACCTTTCAATAAATTATCAAGCAAAATTGCCCTGATATTCTAGAGCCAGAGGGCAAAAGGGAAATTAAAAGAATTCACCAATTGCTTCTTGAAAAAGATCCCAAAAAGAAAACTTCTTGGAATATTATAGCCAGATTCCAGAATTCTCAGGTCAAGGAGAAAATACTGCAAACAGTCAGGAAGTAATAATTTGAGTATTGTGGAAACAGAATCAGGATAACACAAAACCTAGAAGCTTCTACACTGAGGGACTTAAGGGCTTAGAATATGATATTCTGGAGGTTGAAGCAGCTAGGACTAAAACCAAGGATCACCTAAACAGCAAAACTGAGTATAATGCTATAGGGAAAAATATGGTCATTCAGTGAAATAGAGGATTTTCAAGTAGTTTTTATGAACAAAAAAACAGCTGAACAGAAAATTTGACATTCAAATAAGAGAAGCAAGGGAAGCATGAGAAGGTAAATAGGAAAAAGATATCATAAGGAACTTACTAAATTTGAGCTATTCACATTCCCACATGGAAAAATGATAATTGTAACTCATAAGACTTTTCTCAGTATGACAATAGTTGAAGGGAATATATATATATATATATATATATATACACACACATATATGTATATGTATGTATGTATTTATGTAGAGGAGGGTATATATGTATCAAAATACATGTGAGTGTGGGCATATGTATGTTCATGTATACATAGACACAAGGCACAAAATGAGTTAAATATGAAGGGAAGACATGTAAAAATAAAATTAAGAGGTGAGAGAGGAATTTATTGGGAGAAAGAGAAAGGGAGAGATAGATTAAGGTAAATTATCTCATGTAAAACAGGCAAGAGAAAACTTTTACAATGGAGGGGAAAAGCAGGACGGTAAAAGGGAATGGGACAACCTGATTCTCATTGAATTTGACTTAAGGAGGGAATAACTTACACACTCAATTGGGTGTTGTACCCTACAGGTAAATAGGGGGGTAGGGGATAAGATGGGGGATGATAGATGGGAGGGAAGATTGGGGGAAAGGGTAGTTAGAAACAAACATTTTTGCAAAGGGATCAGTGAAAAGGAGAAAATAGAATAATGGGGGGGGGCAGGAGAGGATGGAGGGAAATATAGTTAGTCTTTCACAATTTAACAACTATGGAAATTATTTGGGTAACTACACATGTACAACCTATATTGAATTGCTTATCTTCCCAGTCGGGGTGGGTGAGGAGAGAAGAAGGGAAAAAACTCTGAAACTCAAATTTTTAAAAACAAATGTTAAAAATTTGCTTTTTACATGCAAATGGGAAATGATATATATTTACTGGAGTACAGAAACTCATCTTGCCATACTAGAATATTAGGGTTCTGATGGGGGAGGATATAAGAGAGAACATATTGGTCAAAGGAATATTCAGTAGGCTTGCTATTTTGGTGTGGGGGATAGGGGAAAGACAGGGAGAAAAAAATTGGAACTCAAAATCTTTTGGAAATGAATGCTGAAAACTAGAAATTAATTAATTTTTTAAAAAGAGATGAATAGAGTAGACATAAGTTATTGAAGGAAATCAACATTATATCCTTGTATTTGACAAGTGTAAAGATTTCAGATTTGGGTATAATGATTCATTATTTGTCCAAAAAAATGTTAGAAAAATTGGAATACAGTATGGCAGAAATTGGGAATAGACCAATATCTCACACCATTTATCAAGATAAGTTCACAATGGGAACATGGCTTAGTTATGAAGATTTTTTAAAGCCAGTATTACTAATGGAGTTAAAGCATTTTTCTTTGCTTGATATTGTGTACCTGAATATCTACCCTACTCTTAAATAGGCAAATTTTTACAAAAAAGGCAATTGTATTAAAATGAAAAATGAAGAAGAGAACTTAAGAAATTTCAATGTTAAATTTAGGCAGTAGATATATATTTTTTTAATGTTAGAGCTGGAATAGACATAAGAGTCCATTTCTTTTTTTTTTTCTTTTAGGAGGGCAATTGGGGTTAAGTGACTTGCCCAAAGTCACACAGCTAGTAATTGTGTCAAGCTTCTGAGGCCGGATTTGAACTCAGGTCCTCTAGACTCCAGGGCCAGTGTTCTATTCACTGTGCCACCTATCAGCGCCTAGAGTTTATTTCTTATATATTGCTTTTTTTATAGAAGAGCAAATTGAAATCTAGCAATACAGAATATCTTCTCCAGGGCTGCATAGATAGTAAAATTTAGAGCCTATGTAAGAACAGAGTTTTCCCAAAATTCTTCAATTATGCCTCATTGCTTCTTTATCGATCTTCTTTCCATATGTTGTTTACATAAAAGTTAGTCATACACAGACTAACATTTGTCATATTAAACCTAATTTTTCTGAAGTATACTTTGAGCATTTAAGGTTGACAATATCAACAAAGTATTTCTTTCACATGCTTCACAAAGATAGGCAGAGTGGTATAGTGAAGATAGATGACCTCTATCTTTGCGTATCTATATGATACAATTTGCTTTCCTTTGTGTTATTGATATTGCTAGCATGTCTAGGACATCATAAAATAATATTAAGAGAATAGAGACATCCATGCTTTAATCCTCACTTTTTTCTGGAGAAAGGATCTAGTGTTTCTCCATTATAAATTCTCACTTCTATAAGCAGATCTATCATTTGACTTCCTCTCAGTTAACCTAATAGTCACTGACAAGGAAGATATTTACATTGAGATGTCCATATATGAAAAATAAATGTATTTGACCCTAATAAAATTCCTGAACTCAAATCTCATATCACAAAATATCTATTAGGAATTTCTGTTTGGTTAAAGATGCCTCAACTTCAATGCATCTAAAGTAAATAGCTGACCTCATAGGCTCCAGACTGGCTGTGTGGCTCCGGGCAAATTGCTTAATTTCTCATGCCCCAGAAGATATTCTTAGACTCCAGTTGCTAAATGTTGCTTATCCATATTCATAGAGGGGATTTCCTCAACAGAGATATTCCTGTAATTTAATTACAGGTATGGACAAACAATAACCAAAATTTGCAAAGCCCTGTGACAGATATTAGGGATACCAAGAGGAAAACCAAAAAAAAAAAAAAAAAAGGACACGATCTTGCCTTTGAGGGATTCAGTAATGGAGGAAGGTATATGATTTATAGAAGTATGTATGGTACCCAAGAAAAGAAGGCAAAGTGATCTGAACAATGTGAAGAGTGACTGATTACATGCACTGAAGACTGAATGACAAAGAAAATTTCCTGTAGTTGACATTTGAATTTAATTTTAAAAGAAGACTCCGTCATCATTGACTAGGGGTGATCAGAGGGTCTGTTATGAGTATGTGGCATAGTGTTATGAAAGGCTAATGATAGGAAGAATATTGAAGAGGTAGAAATAGCATAATGTGGCTTGCATTTTACTTCAAGCATGAAGAGGGAAGAATCAAAGTTTTCCCCAAGGTTTTGAGTCTAAGTGCCTGAGGCAATGATGGTATTATTAATGGAAATGGAGAAATTAGAACGAAGATTGGTGTGACTAAAGATCTTCAAGTAATCATTTGTCAGGTATGTAGGAGACAGGATTCTCAATCAAATATGGCTTTAGTGGTTGTCCCTTAAAGTACCCTCCAACTCTAATGTCTTAGATTTCATGATTCTATGAAGTAGAATGTTTAAAGTTGAAATTTTCTTTGCTTTGAAGATAATAACAGGAAGGTATCTGTCAAAACATTGCCTCCATGAAATCTATATCTTTTCCACTCTTGTAATGCAACAACTTGGACAATGCTATTATTTATTATTCCACATTATTCCACTGTACAGCACCTGTCTGGTTCATAGATTTGCAATAATGCAGTGATAATGATTTGAATGGGTCATAGGTCTAATGTGCTAAGCACATAAACAAAGACTGCCCAGGGATAGTGTTAATATATGCTCATTAATTTTTGAATTCACATTTTGCAAGTTCATCCAAAAATTTATGAAGCATATCAGAGTTTGGCTTCGGCAGCTACAGAGACATATTGAAACATATGGCTGGGGGGCGAAGGAGATTCCTTGGCAATGTTCCAGCAGACAGTTTGGTGAAGTGAAGCCATTAGTACTCCTGCTGTGGACATGAGAATTATAACTGAATGAAAATTTCCCATCATCCTTTGTAAGTGTCAGTGCAATAGAGGCACTGTTAATCAGGGCATTCCATGGATAACAACAGGGTTCTAGTTCAGTAGTTTTCACTTATTAGAATGAATGGGACAATGGTGTTTTCACACGATAAGATAGCCAATAAAAATAAAAGATCTTTTTGTGGGCAATAGTTTTATATTTATTGATTAAAAATGAAATAAAGTACATATCAAGATAATCATGCAATAAATACAGGTTAAAAAACAATTCATATCAATAACATAGTCATTATACAAAACAACATAATAAATATTTCTTTTTATTCCTTTTTTTTTGGAGGGGGGGAGGGCAGAGTAATTGGGGTTAAGTGACTTGCCCAAGGTCACATGGCTAATAACTATTAAGTGTCTGAGGTCAGATTTGAACTCAGGTCCTCTTGGTTCCAGGGCAGGTGCTCTATTCACTGTACCACCTAGCCACCCCATAATAAATGTTTCTTAAGCATTGTGACTGATGCTGAAGAGATATGACTACCAAAATAAATGTTCCTGCATTCATGTGGCTTAGTTTACACTCTAGTTGAGGGAAAAATGTCAATAGAGATATTATACTTTGTGATGTCTGAGCCCACAAAGGTCATAAACAAACAGTGGGAGACTGTAGGAAATAGGTTAATACTACAAACAAGTAGGAAAAAACCTATAGTAATATTACATCTCTAATACTAAGGAGAAAACCCCTTATATAATTCTACATAGGTGCCTCCTTAGAGATCTTATGTCTGAGTTGCGTCTATATCATTGTGGGAAAATATTTCCCTTTTTATTAGAATTCCCAATAAAGAAAGGTATTTTCTCAGGATATCAAGATGTTTCTCCCCTGTGCACATATTAATATGAATAATACAAGTGATACTGGAGGATTTTAAATGTCATCTAATGATTATTGAACTAATTATTGCACTAATCCCTCATTTTAATAATGATTCATAGTTAAGAAATTTTCCAATTTTTAAAATGATTTTAAATTATATTAATAATACAGTGACAATGCTTTTTACTGATTGCACTTTCTCCCAAAAAGATCTTGTAGAACTGTGTCTTATCTCATTATAAAATAAATTATATGTTCTAAAAACATAATTCTTATGTAAGGATATCCTGGGTAAATCTTTCTATAAAGAAAATAATCATTTTGTAATTTACCTTTTTTATCCCTTTAACAATCATATATGTGGTTAATATATATTGGTTTTATATCACTTCATTTCCTAATTTACCCTTCCTCCTTATAGCTCTAGAAAATTATGCCTTCAAAGGAAGACTTTTTTTAAAAAAAGAGAACAAAAGAATAGTGATCGTTTTTTAAAAAATCACCCCAAACACCTTTTCCACACATTAGTCTAATCCTACTGGATATACAATGGGCCATATACATAGCTTGTTACCTTTGAAAGAAGGAAAGATGAGCTCTCATAGCTCTTGTTTGGGGTGAAGCTCAGTCACCGTGAGTACTCAATATTCAAATTTGATTTGTGTTGTTCCTATTTTTTCCATTTACACTGTTGCAGTCATGATATGCACTATAGTGGTTCTGTCTACTAACCTTCATATTGGCTCATGTGCCTTCCCATGATTCCCTGTAATTTTTATGTCCATTTTTAAAATGATAGAACAGAAAAATTACATTATATTAATATATCTCAATTTGGGTAGCCATTCTACAACATAGGGGAATCTAATGGAGAGAGCACTAGACCTGGTCAAAAACACTTGATTTTAAATTTAGCCTGAGGCACTGTCTAGCTGCATCCCCCTGGACAAGTCACCCATCCTTTCAATTTCCTAAATGGTAAAATGGTAATAATAACGCATTTAACATCCAGGATTTCTATAAGGAACAAATGAGATAGTATTTGTAATGTGCTTAGTGGAGGTTCTAACACATAGTAAAGGCTTAATAGATATTTGTTGCTTCTTTTTCCTAATTTGTTATCATAAAGACTATTTTTATAAATATTTGGCAGTTTGTTAGACTTTTCTTTCCATCCTGACCTTCTTAGTGCATATTCTTAAGAGTGGGGTCAGATTATGGATATTTTTTGTCACTTTCTTCATACAATTCCAAATTACTTCCTAGAATGATTTTAACAATTCAGAGTTCCACAATCAATGACCTTGTCTTTCCACCACCCTTCTAATATTGTCTAATCCTACTCTTCCTAAAATAAAACCCGCCCTTCTCATGACCTATTAAACTCAAATATAACCTTTAATTTCCAATTTAAATTTTGCCTCCCACCTGAAACCTTACCTGCCCCTTCTAATGTAAATCATCTTTGCCCTCTCTTATCTCATAAAATATATTATTGTAAAACAATTAATATCCATTATTCTATGGTTACTTCTCTTGGCATCACATTCTCATACTGTACTTTAGACTCTATGAATTCTATTAATTTGTTAAAAATTATTATTTGCCTAGCATGTGCTATATGTTAAATCTAATTATTGAGTCCATATTCTGCTTAACTGAAGACATTAAGCTATTACTAGTAGTTGTAAGAGAGGAGACATTTCAAAATAGATGTAGTCTTAGTGAAATTAAAGAAATGCTTAAACTTTTATGACCTTTGAGAATATAAAAACCTACAAAGTTTTCTTAGAGAGGAAGGTATAAGGCTAGGAGACTGACAAGGGAATACAATGCTGGGAAAGTCTGTGAGACTTGGAGGCTAAAAGGAGTTTTTAGAATATTTAGAGAGGGCTAAAAATTTTGACAAATAATTGATTACAGGAAGTTGAACAGGTATTTTTCCATTGTTCTGCCTAGAAACAGCAAGCCTTCCCAGGAGAAAGAGAAGCTTTTACTGTATAGTCAAACTTTCATAGCATAGCAAAATGAGGTCTAAGATGCCAATCCCACATTAAACAAAAAATAACAAGGGTGGGGGTGGGGGTGGGAAAGGAGAGTATTAAAGAGAGCACTATAACCTGGAAGAATTAGAAAATGTGACATATTCATAAAAGTCTAAGATGGTAACTGTGATGAATATTTAAAGGAACTAAAGAATTCACAATACAAACTGAGAAGGGGGAGATTTCTCTTGCAGAATCTGGAGATAGAATACTATTAAGGGTGCCAGATATAGGGTGGTTTTAGAGATTGTGTGAGGGAATAATGTCAAATCAGTTGTGAAAAAAAAGTTTAAAGCAAAATTATTAAAAAAAATAAACAAGCCTTTAACTTCAAACAGGAGGTTACATTTTATCATAGACTTAATAAGGAGCCACTAAAGTTTCTTGAGAAGCATCTGTCATTATTAGGGCTGAGTTTTAAGAATGTCAATTTGAAAATTTTGTGAAATATGCAGCGAGGAAGTTAGGAATGGGAGCAGAGATACCAATTAGAAATCTATTGGAATAGTATAGAATAGACATGTTAGCTATCTGGCCTAGGATGGTGACTGGGTGAGTAAAGGAGAGAAGTGAAAAATATTTTGGAGGAAAAATGAAATTTGGAAACTTCCTTGATAGTAAATGAGGGAAAGGGAAAAGCCAAATAGGGCTCCAAATACTAAAGTTTTTATCTCTCTTAGAAACTGTCACTATCCTCTTAGTAGAGTATGCACTTAGCAAATGCTTCCTAAATTCTGTAATGTATTAACTCATCCAAATGTATTAGCATCCAGTCAACATTTATACATCTTGTTTGCTCAAATTGCATAAGACTCTATAAGTACTTATAAAACAAAGGGATGCTATGCTTTCTAGAGTGCTTGCAAATCATAAGCAGTAGCTAAATAAAAAATATATTATGTCCTAAGGATATGCAAAAAGAATATAGTTTGCTTTATAGTAATAATAGGACCAAATATTAACTATATTTGCTTATTCTGATGACTCAGCAATATGTGAAGATATTTAATTTCATTGAATTCAGTCTATCTACCTTTAACTTTTAAAAGAGATTATTAAATTTCAGAAATGATAAGGTACTACCTTCGCAGCTTTTTGTAACATTGCTCTCTCCTGTTGTAGTCCTTTTTGTTCTGTTTCTTATCAGTGTCCTTTGCTAGCTTTTCATCCATTTCATGCTCACTAAACTTTGATCCTGCCAACCTCTTTGGGAAATCCTTCTCTTTTCACTCTCTACTATCTCATTTGGTGTCTCATTTTGTCCATGAGTTTATTTTTTATCTTTTTACAGATGATGCCAAATCTATAAAACCAGCCCCAATTTCTCAGCTGAGCTACAAGTCTCACATCTTTAACTGCTTCTTGGACATCTCAGAATAGATCCTTATAGATAAATAAACGTTGATATGTACAAAACAGAACCCATCATTTTCCTCAGTATCTTTCCTCATCTCTGAAATTTCCTAATATTGTTGAGGGAACCACTATCCTACCGGTTACTCAGATTCATAACGTTATTATCTTCCTGAACCACAAGAACTTGTCATTTCTATCTTCACTAAATCTTTTGTAAATATCCTATTATTTCCACTCATATAACCCTATTTCAAACCCTTTTTCTCTCTTTTATGGTGTATGCCCCTTGGTTACACTGCCTTAAGCCTCTATTTGATCATATCCATGCTTCACTCAGCTGCCAAGATTTTTTTCTAAAGACTTGTTACTAAGACAGCCCTTGCTCAATGGGCTATAGTAGCTCCTTATCACTTCCAGAATTAAACATTAAGTCTCCTATTTTCCATTTAAACCTGACCTTAGCCTGGACCAATCTTACTTTTCCAGCCTTCATATGAATGAATTCTATGTTCCAACAATAGTGACCTTCTTGCAGATAATGGAAGAGGGCACTGTTTTTTATCTTCATGCCTTCTCAACAGCTGTCTGCAATGCTTGGAATGCTCTCTGTCCTCATATCTGATTCGTGACTACCTTGGCTTTGTTCAAGACAGCTCAAAACTCACTTTTTACAGGACCCT
Organism: Petaurus breviceps papuanus; assembly: GCF_028583685.1. Taxonomy (NCBI): domain Eukaryota; kingdom Metazoa; phylum Chordata; class Mammalia; order Diprotodontia; family Petauridae; genus Petaurus; species Petaurus breviceps. The sequence goes on along the minus strand of NW_027185761.1, from coordinate 6,129,829 downwards.
TATCCTGCCACCCAGGCTTGGTTGTTAATTATATGTCCCTCTTTTAGACTCTCTTCCTCTATTCTTTGTCACATGGAATGTTTTACTTATTCTTGTAAGTACTTAATTATTTATAAATTGTTGCTTGCATTAGAAAGTGTATTCTTTGAGGGCAAAAACTGTGCATTATTATGTTTTGTTTTGTTTTTCCTTTTTTTTTTTGTAGGAAAACTTTTTCAAGGTACCCAGCTGCCCATTCAACATTATTTGGTCCAAAGAGAGTTTCTTTTCTCCTATTTTCATCTGTATGCACTACATACCATGAAGCAGGAAAATATCAGGAATCTTTTCTTACCAAAAATTGCTCTACTTGGTTATCCTATTCACCTTTCATAGCATCATTCTCTTTATTTAGTATTACACATCTTGAGGTCTTCCCTAGAAGATTACGGGGGTATCCTCTCATTTGTTAGTCAATGTTACTTTCGGTGATGCTGTTATCTACCTTTCCCCTCCTCGATTCTACAATTCTATAAAAACTGAATTATATTGAATGGCTAAAACTGCAATTTGGGAAAACTCAAGCCACACTCCTGAGTGAGATGATAGAGTCACACTGAACTCATTGGCATTTAGATAAATTGCTACTTTATATTTAGAAGAATTAAAACTCTGGATGCCACAGAGCAGGAATAGTGCAAGAAAGGAAGGAGAAAAATATATTAAGAGAAAGATGATTTCTGAGCATATTGGAGGATCAAGTTTTCTTTCCTTCTTGCTTTTTATTACTCCATCCTTAATTAAGGCAGAAGAGAATTGTTGTGCATTTCCCATAGGTTAAGTCCTAAAATATCTCTTCAATCAGGCTTTTACCTCCAAGCAATAAAAGTATCTGGAGCAAGCATTTCTGAAAAGGTGAAATGCTTCTTGGTTATAATGACCTTGAACATGATATATTACTTACTCTAAAATTCCTATTAAAATAGTAGATTATTAGCATCCTTTCTCTCTTTATTTGGCTAACCACTCTCTGTAGATTTTAAATGTCAATGCCTAAACATAAACACAGTCTCAAAATTATTTTTAATATAAAATAATCATTAAAATGCAATAAGATGTAGTTAATATCTTGATGCAAAAGGTCTTTAGACACCACATTCTCATATATATGTAAATATATATATATATATATATACTAATATATGTATATATACATATATCATAGAAATGATCTTTAAAAAGCACAAGATAGAATAATAATGATGAATATGAAAAAGAAAACTAGTAAGTTACTCTATCCAGGGAAGGGGATGGAGTCTGGTTAAGAAACAATGTCCCAAATAAGGAACTGATACTGTAGATATAAGTAAACAAGAAAACGTCATTACCATCACTGCCAAAAACAAACAAAAAAAATAGGATCAAAATGCATTTTTCTGGGTACCATTGATATATCTGAAATCCAAATGGGATTGTGCTTTGCTCTACAATTATAAATTCAAATGTAAAATTGGGTCAAAATAACCCTACCCCACTGATCCAGAATTCATTGTTCAAGAGATCAGACATATCAATTACTTTGTACTGTTAGAACATATCAAGCAAAGACTTGATTAAGTAAAAAAAAATTTTTAATCATTGGATAGCTTTAATGACCTTTTAAAAGAAATCTCTTCTGATTGGGTGAAGGACTGGGAAATGCTCTATGGGTTTATATAAAACTAAGAGTCTAATTCAAAACCAGAGCATAAGCTATATACTATGAATTAAATTAATTCCTTGCTCTCAAAAAACAAACAAGAAATGAATACATATGTATATACATACAATGCCTACACACATGCATATAAATGTATGCAAATAAGTACAAATGAAGTAAATACAAATTAATTGGTTCTATGATAGCCTGGGAGGAAAAGAACAGGCTGGTTTTAAGCATCTAACATGTGTCAGGCACTGTTTTACAAATATTGCCTCAGATCTTTACAAAAACCCTGTGAAATAGATACTAGTATCATCCACATTTTACAATTAAGGAAACTGAGTCAGGCCTTTCTTAAGTGATTTTCCCAGGGTGACACATTTGGTAAGTGACATCTGATTTGGATTTAGTTCTTCCTATCTCCAGGTTCGTTACTCTCTATACTGTGGTCCCTAGCTACCTCTATCTGGAACAGTAGTAATTATGAGGATTAGGAAAGTCCTTATATAGAAAGTGGTTTTTGAGCTCTCTCTTGAGGGAAAATATGAGTTCTAGCAGGTGAAGGTAAGGAGGAATTATATTAACTCCAGGAATAAGAGACAGTCAATACAAAGACACAGAAGTAGACAATGGAATGAAATATATGAAGAAGAGAGATCTTGGATGATAAGGTGCTAGAATAGCAATAATGGACAATGGATTGGGAAGAAGGGGGGGAAAAGAATCAGAAATAGAATGTAAATTAAAAAACTCAAAACTGATACTTACTAGGAAGATAATGGAGAACACTCTGAAGGCCTTTACCTCTTGAAGGCCTATCCAGTATTCCCAGTCTAATCAGTTCATATACAATTATCATCATGATTACTGGAGTCTATAGTCTACTCTTAAGTGTTCCTAAGAGTTGGAATAAGTATTTATATCTTTTACATTTTAATCTTTATTTCATATCCAAGATACAGAGGAGATACCTTCCTATGGCCTCTGTCACTCCTGTGTACTTTTCAAGGGATGTCATTTCAAAATCAAGGAGGTCTTGCCCTGTTAACAACAGTCATTACTGCTCACTTTACCAAGACCAGTTGTTCCCCTTCATTTCAAGGAGTTGAGGGAAGGGAGGGGGAAGAACTAGCTATCAAGTCCCCCATTTCAAATAGATAGATGTTAATGAAGTATCAGTTGATAGTAATTATACTGACAAAAGTGGCTAAGTAGGCAAGCTCCTAACACTGCCTCACTGAATTGTTGTAGGGATGAAATGAGATAATGAATGTAAAGTGCTTTGTAACCATTAAACGTTCTATAAATATGAGTTATTGTCATAATCATAGGGATAGAATGGACCCTGAGAGCCCAACACTGAAGTCTTCCTGGAAAAAAAATGACTGAAATCCATTTTTAATGTCCTCCAAAGAGGGACAATTCACAACTTACCACAGTAATTCATTGAAACATGTAAAAACATTTTACCAGGAAGAATTTATTTATTTAAATTATATTCCTTACTTACAGATGAAGTTAATTTTTTCTTGTTTCTATCTAAGTAGAGAAAGAAAATGTGGAAGAATAACTATTAATAAGTGGTTATTTAGTCTTCCCATCTTCAGAATAAACATATTTTTTACAGTTTTTCTACATATATCTTTTGCAGCATTTAAATCATCTTTGAGGCTCTATTCTAAATAAAAGCTCCTATTTTCCATATTTATCGTCTTTTGTGTATTCCAGATACAGCCAATGGATACTCAGACACAATTTATTTTGCTCCTATTTTCACTGGTGGTGATGGTAATTTTGCCTCCTGCTTTTGTTTCTTTTGACTCATGACTAAAATATTTATCACTAATGAGTGAATTATTGACTTTAACATTGAAGTGTACACAGCATATGCCATAAGATAATTAATTGTTCCTATCCTGGGTTACTTTTCTATAAAACCTTCCTTGATCTACCCAAATTGAAATTCTATCTCCCTTATGAAACTGTTTGTATTATGTAATTAGGATGATCTCTCTTTTACTGGCTTATCATTCCTTCTCAACTATAATCCATTGGAAAGCAGAGACAATATCTAACTCATTTTTGCATCTCTCTTTGCTCTTATTACAAGTCTGCATTCAGATGGTTTTAATAAATGCTTGCCGTACGATTCAATAATAAATGGACCCAACTATCACAGGATGATGGCCAAAGCCAGAAAATTCAGATATCTGAAAATACACAAGAGAGATGTGCTATATTTCAGTACATATGTCATGACACACTGTAGAATTTTCCTTTCCTTTTAAGCTTCCAGAATATTCCACAATATCCAATCTTCATATCTATGAATTTACCAATAAACATGTCTTTATTAAGTGCTTACTATGCATAACACTGTGGGTTTAAATACAAATGTAAAAAATGTGAAACAGCCTCAGTATTTGGGGAATTTATACTCTCTCTCCTTGTCCATTTCTGTCTTTGTATTTGTGTCTCTGTTTCTCTCTATGTTCTCTCTCATTCTACCTCTTTCTTTAAAAAAAATTCTAGACAATATTCTTTTTTTCCTACTCAAATAAAAATAGTGTGAATGAAATAATTATTCAGTCTTTTCTAGAGCTAAGGCTATTTCAGAACTTGATTTGTGCTTGGGGAATGATAGAAAAATGTTTAACAACAAAATGTGAATGTTTCCTGCATTAGAAGTCCCAGTGGAATTAACGCATTTCTTACTTAATTTTGCATTTACATGAAATCAACATTGACACATATTTGATTTTATAGTTCAAATATGACTATTTTTTTCAACCTCAGTGGTCACCTTATAAAAAAATTGGGGCTTGATTTTCATTTTAATATAAATGAAATAAATGAGTACATAAGTAATATTAGCAAAAATACAGATAATACAATCTATTCTAAAAATCATACACATAACCATTTTTAAGTAAAATTTGAATTTATTATAGATCTTTAAAATAAGTTATAATATAATAGACATTCACTGTTTCACAAATAATTTTTCCCTGTTCTATTCTACTTAGTCTGTAGGAATGTCAGTCATTTGGTAAGTTTAGAAAAAAAAAAACAATAAAATAAAGTTTTTTTTTAAAAAGACATCTAAAGTAACTGAAGGAATATTAAGGCTCATAATGAGCTGAGCAGGGGAAGGAAGTTAAAACATCCAAAGGAGGTTGTTTTGGGGTTGGTTTTTTTTGAGGGGGGAGGTCAGTGTAATTGGGGTTGTCACTTGCACAAGGTCACATGCCTAGTAATTTGTTGCTGTTGTTGTGGTGGTGGTTTTAAGTTGAATTATGATAATCTAAAAGGAATGGGGCTTGGGTACACAGGACAATGACAGACAACAAAAAGTAGGCAAAACTGCTCCCTTATTTTTTTTTCTGGTTTTTGTTTGTATTTGAAAATGAGAATGACTTTTGTACTGGTAATGGCAAATTCAAAAATGGCTAACAATGAACTGCTATCTAGTGTTAGTGAGGAATGTGTTAGTGATAGTGAGGAAGACCTTAGCTGACTTTGATGAATGCAAACACTTGGCCCAGTGATGCCTGGAGCACCATCAGTAATATTGAAAAACCCTTGGAAGGTGGGTGAGTTGTTACAAATTGGGAAAAATTCAAATGTCCTGGTTTTTTTTTATCAAATGCTTTATTAATTTCTAGTTTGCATCATTCATTTCCACAAGATTTTGAGACACAAATTTTCTCCCCCTTTTTTCCCCTACTGACCATCCCAAAATAGCTATCCCACTGGATATCCCCTTGGCCAATCTGCTATCTCCCATATCTTCTTCCATACCCCCTCCAACTTCCCAGTAGAGTACCAAGGATCTCTCTGCCCCAGTGCCTGTATATCTTATTCATGATTTACATCTAAAAGAATATTGATAATAATAATAATAATAAATATATATGCATATATACACTAAACATTTGATTTTTTTTTAAAGCAATCGGGGTTAAGTAACTTGCTCAAGGTTACATGGCAAGGCGTTTCTGGGTGTGGTGCTTAGTATCTAAGCCAGGATTTGATCCCCATGTCATCCCTACACTAGAGCCAGTGATCTTACTCACTGTGCCACCTGGCCACCCCTAAATATTTGATTTTAAAACTTTGAATTCCAGATTCATTCCCTTCCTCCCTTGTCAAGCAACCTTACTGGGAAGATAAGCAATTCTATATAGGTTGTACATGTGTAACTATACAAAACCTTTCAATAGTAGATATATTGTAAAAGACTGACTATATTTCCCTCCCTCCTGTCCCACCTCCCACCTGGTCTATTCTCTACTTTGATCCCATCCTTTTTCAAAAGTGGGTGCTTCCAGCTTCCTTCTCCCCAAGTCTGCCCTCCTTTCCATCATCCTCCTCTCATCCCCTTCCCTCCCTATTCTCCTGTAGGGTGAGATACTGTATTTAGTGTGTGTCATTCCCTCCCTAAGCCAAATTCAATGAGAATAAGGTTGACCCACTCCTTTTTGGCTTCCTGTTTTTCCCCCCCTTTTTCACCATATTCCCTTACCTCTTCTATATGAGATAGTTTACCCCAATCTGTTTCTTCCCATCTACTCTCATTATATTCCTCTCTCAGCTCTTAATTTCACCTTTTAAATATCCTCCCTTCCCATTAAACTGGTCTTGTGCCCTCTATGTACACATGAACACATATATGCACACATTCACATATATATTGATACAACCATATACACTCCTATATAGACATATGTGTGTATATAAATGTGTATATATACATATATATATGTATATATACACACACACACACACACATATATATATATATATATATATATATTCCCTTCAATTATTCTAATACTGACAAAAGTTTCATAAGTTAAAATTGTCATTTTTCCATGTAGGAATGCAAATAGTTCAACTTTGATGAGTTCCTTATGATTTCTTTTCCCTTTTTACCTTCTCATGCTTCTTTGCTTCTGTATCTGAATGTCAAATTTTCTATTCAATTCTGGTTTTTTCATCAAGAATGCTTGAAAGTCCTCTATTCCAGTGAATGGATTTATTTTCCCCTGATATATGATATTCAGTTTGCTGGGCAGGTGATTCTTGGTTTCAATCCTAGCTCCTTTGACCTCCAGAATATCATATTCCAAGCCCTTCATTCCCTGAGTGTAGAAGCTGCCAGATCCAATGTTATCCTGATTGTGTTTCCATATTATTCAAATTATTTCTCCCTGACTGCTTTTAATATTTTCTCCTTTATATGGCAATTCTGGAATCTGGCTATAATATTCCTAGGAGTTTTATTTTTGGGATGTTTTTCAGGAGGTCAGTGGATTCTTTCAACCTCTACTTTGGCCTCTGGTTTTAAAACACCAGGGTAATTTTACTTAAGAATTTCTTGAAGGATGATTTCTAGTTTCATTTTTGATCATGGCTTTCAGGTAGTCCAATAATTTTTAAATGATCTCTCCTGTATCTATTTTCCAGGCCAGTGGTTTTCCCAATTAGATAGTCCACATTGCCTTCCATTTTTTCATTTGTTTGGATCTGTTTAATAGTATCTTGATTTTTCATATAGTCATTAGCTTCCATTTGCCCCAATCTAATTCTGAAGGAATGATTCTCTTCAGTGAACATTTGAGATTCTTTTTCCATCTGGCAAATTCAGCTTTTTAAGGCATTCTTCTCCTTAATTGCCCTTTTGAGCCTCTTTTGCCATTTGAGTTAGTCTATTTTTTAAGACATTATTTTCTTCAGTCAGGTTGTTGACTCTCATTTTATAATTTTCTTCTATCATTCTCATTTTTCTTCTAAATTTTTCCTCCACTCCTCTTATTTGATTTTAAAAATCTTTTTTAAGATCCTCTATGGACTGTATTCAGCTCATATTTTTTGGAAGCTTTTGGTGCAGGAGTTCTTACTTCACTGTCTTCCTCCTGTTCCATGCTTTGATTCCTCTTTTCCCCAAAATAGGAGTCTAAAGTTGGATTCCTGTTTTCTTTACTTCCCTCGTTAAATCATGTTGCCATTCAATTACTTGACTTTTGGGCTTTTTGCCACAGTAGGATTCTGCTACCAGACAGGGGAGCTTCATACCAAATACTGGGGTTTTCTCAGCTGCTGAAGGTATTATTTGGGTGCCCTCTCTGAAACCTCCACATGTTCTGGCAAACTGGTCACACACCCCAGGATCTCCACCCTTGACTGTAATCCAGATTCAAGCAGGTTAAAGAAAGAGAGATTGCCCCTCAGAGTGGTTGTTTTGTCCCCCTATAGACTGCAGGCCAGAAGCTGAAGCTGCCATATAGCGGTGCCGGTTGCATGACCGGAGAGCCTTAGTGGCTTCTCCCTCCAGGGATAAAGGCCTACACACTTCCAAATACTGGATCCCAAAGTCCACAGTTCACTGACATCTCATTTTGTCCTTAGAATCTTTTGGTTGATAATTCTGGAAACCACCACAGCTGCTGCTGATCTGAAGTCCCTCCAGCCAGAGGCTAGTCAAGCCTGCCCTAGAGATAAAACCTATGCCTCGGGGCTAGGGTCAGCTCCCAGAATGCTGCACTGGCTGCTCCCTGCCAGCCTGCTGGGCTATCCTCAGGATGAGGTTAGCTTCTCTGTGTCATTTTGTGGGTTTTGTTGCTCCAAAGTTTGTTCATAGTCACCTTTTACATGAATTGGAGGTGGTGGGAGCCAGAACTTAGCAGAAGTCCTGTTTCTACTGCACCATCTTGACTCTGACCCACCTCCTCGTTTTTTTTTTTAAAGAACAAAAATGGTAAAAGAATACTCTGTAAATTATACTCCAATGAGCTTAACTTTGATTCCAAGGAAAACTACAATTGTTCAGATGCTAAATTTGTGATCCAGCAGACTTCTCATGCTTCTCTTGATTCTTGTATTTGAATGTCAAATTTTCTATTCAACTCTGTTTTTTTTTCATCAAGGATGCTTGAAAGTCCTTTATTTCATTGAATAACCATATTTTCCTCTGAAACATTATACTCAGTTATGCTGGGTAGGTGATTCTTGGTTTTATTCCTAGCTACTTTGACCTCCAGAATATCACATTCCAAACCCTTCAATCCCCTAATGTAGAAGCTGCTAGATCTTGTCTTATCCTAATTTTGTTTCCACAATATTCAAATTCTTTCTTCTTGGCTGCTAATAACATTTTCTCCTTGATCTGGGAGCTGGGTGCTTGCTATATCATTCCTAGGGGTTTTCTTTTTGGGATCTTTTTCAAGAGGTGATAAGTGAATTCTTTCAATTTCTATTTTTCCCTATGGTTCTAAAACATCAGGGCAATTTTCCTTGAGAATTTCTTGAAAAATGATTTCTAGTTTCTTTTTTTATCATGACTTTCAGGTAGTCCAATAATTTTCAAATTATCTCTCCTGGATCTATTTTTTCAGGTCAGTGGTTTTTCCAATTACATATTTCATATTGCTTTCTATTTGTTTGGATTTGTTTAATAGTATTTTGATTTCTCATAAAATCACTAGCTTCCATTTGCTCCAGTCTAATTCTGAAGGAATGATTCTCTTCAGTGAGGTTTTGAAATTCTTTTTCTATGTGGCCAATTTGACTTTTTAAGGCATTCTTCTCCTCGATGACTTTTGCGGCCTCTTTTGCCATTTGAGTTAGTCTTATTGTTTTTTTTTTTTTTTGCTATTTGGAAGGCAATTGGGGTTAAGTGACTTGCCCAAGGTCACATGGCTATTTGTGTATGTGTGTGTTAAGTGTCTAAGGCCAGATGTAGCGGCAAGCACCCTAGCTTCCCCAGGGTGGCTGCCAACACAGGTTCTTGGATCTGCTTTAAAGTGAGCCCCAAAACAAAGCTTCACATCAGGGCTTATGTAGTCTTCTCCTGTCTCAGAGAATGTAACAACCTTCTTGATCCACTGCCCAATCAAAAAGTATCTCCTTAGAAACAAGCCTCCCACCACAGGCTCCAGGTGCACTTTAGCCTAGGAGCAGAGAAGATCTTAAAAATTTACATTCCCATTACACTGGATCATAACCTAGGTCCTCCTGAGTTGAGGGCCAGTGTTCTTTTCACCGAGCCACCTAGCTGCCCTGAGTTAGTCTATTTTAAGGTGTTATTTTCTTCAGTCAGGTTGTTGGCTCTCTTTTCATGATTTTCTTGCATGATTCTCATTTCTTTTCCCAATTTTTATTCACTTCTCTTACTTGATTTTCAAAATCCTTTGTAAGCTCTTCTATGGCCTGTAACCACATTTTTCTTGGAAGCTTTTGGTGCGGGACTTTGTTGTTTTCCTCCTGTTCCATGTTTTGATCCTTTTATCCCTAAAAATGAATCTTAGGTTTGATTGCTGTGCTTTCTTTGCTTGATCATGTTGCTACTCAATTACTTGACTTTTGATCTTTTTTCCACAGTAGAACTCTGCTTCCAGAGAGGAGAGCTTTGTCCCAAATTGCTGGAGTTTCCACAGCTGTTGGAGGTATTATGAGGGTGCTATCTCTACATCCCTCACAAGTTCTGGATCACTGGTCACACATCCTTCAACCTCCACCCAAGACAGCTATCCAGATCCAAGCAGGTTAAAGCAAGAGTGATTACCCTCTGAATGTTTGCTTGGTCCCCCATGATCTGCAGGCCATGAGCTCTCAAGCAGCCATGTGAAGGAGGATGCAGGGCCTCAGTACCTGCCCTGCTTCTCCCTCCTGGTGCCGGAATCAGACCATGCTCCATCCTCCCATTCCCTCCCCCCCCCCGAAAATTCCACAGTGTTTTGCAATGACCTTTTATTTTGTCTTTGGCATTTGGGGGTTGATAATTTTTGAAGCCACAGCAACTGCTGCTGATCCACTTTCCTAAAGTCTGCTCCAGCCCCTGCTGGTTGGGGCCACCCTGGGGCTAAAAGTATTACTCATGTAGGACTGGGCTCTGCTCCCAACATGCTGTGATGGACCCTTCCTTTAGGCCTGCCAAGCTTCCTTCAGGGGGAGATTTTTTTCTCTCTGTCATTTTTTGGGTTCTTGTTGTTTAGAGTCATATTTTATATGTATTTGAGGTGGTTATGGGGGGAGCTCATGGACTTTTCTTGCTTCTATGTTAGATAATACTTCTGTTACTTCTGCTACACTTGGGATAAAATAGTAATTTCCAATATAGATACTCTAAAAATCTAAGAATCTATGATTTTTTCGGTGTTGAGATCTACGTTTATGAAAGTAGTTTCAATACACCTAGATTTTTGGAACATAAGCCTAAGGAACATTGAGGTTAGGTGAATGAACCAGACTCATGAAATTAGTAAGTTTCAGAAGTGGGAATTGGATAGAGAGTTTCTTGACTCAAATATGAGCAAGAGTCTACCCAATATACCAAATGCCTTGTACATTTTTTATAGTGGTCCATAGTTTGCAAATTATCACTTACAATATCCCATCCTTCTCAGAAGAAACCTCTGAGGTATTTAATTTTTTTTCATGTTTTAAGGATGAGAAACCATTTCCCTCCTTGTCAGAGAAGTTAAGTAACTTACCTAAGTTGAATTCTTCCAAATACTCTATGTAATATTTACCAAGCTAGGCAGGAATCTCAACTTGCTCTCTCCTACCTCCATTTATAAGTCTAAGTGATTCCCCCATTCCAATAATGGACTCTCTACATAATGTCATCTGTTAATACCCATCTTTTCTTTCAGTATTCAATTTAAGTGACTTCCTCAAGGCTTCCTTTACCTCTCCAACTAACAAGCATCCCCACTTCCTAACTAATTTCTCACTGATGCCCCTGGTTTTACATAATCTATATTTTAATAGAGGAATTCTGTTTGTTTTTATATTTGTTTTATATAAATGTGTTATTCATCTTCATGAGATCAGAGATTTTTATTTTTATGCATGTATATGTGACAAGGGACAGAACAATGCATTACAGTTACTTAATGAATTAAATCTGTTTTGAAATCCCAGAGTCAGGCTTCAAATCAGTGTTATGTTATTTCTTCTATGCCATACTGTCTCCCACATGGCTTATTGTGCAGGTAGGAATCAGCCAGAACAATGTATTAGACTGATAACCAATTGTATATCTGGGAATTTCCTGCTATAATCATTTTTTCCCAGTTAACGAGGCTTTCAGGTTGGCACTCAGATCACCTTGGCTGACAGAAAACTCTCGCAATTGAGGTGATCATTAAATGGTCTGTTGCTATTAGCTAAGGAAGTGATAGATGAAAAGTTCTGTCTTTGGCCCTGTGCCTGACAAATAAGGTATTTGTAGTTGTCCCCCTGAAGAAAGCTGTAGTAGTGCCAAAGTACCCACTATCGATTTCTTTGCTAAGAGAAAAATGAATTTGCTCTGTGTTTATAAAGCTTATGTAAATATTGTTTCTATAATTCTGTATTTTAAATAAACTAAATTCCCCCAAACAAAGCAAAATGTTATTCCAATTTTAAGTTTTTTTCTATTTCTTTGCTATAATTTTTCATGTTTCATACAGGGAATTTGGAAAAAAATAGATAGCAAATGGTTTGTAATAAAGAGAATATTTTAAAGGTGATGAAAGGGAAAAAAGTTTGTGACACTGACTTCATGTATAACCTGAGGAAGTTCCTGACACATTTAATTGTTGTTTACATATTCTTTTTAGGTATTTTCAGTAGAAACTAAAGGAACTGTGGAGCAGGAGGGGAATAAAACCTGGGTGACATGAAACAGAATTGGATGCGTAAGATACACTTTTCAAAAGTATGAGGAAAAACCAAGGTCTTTTTTTCAATAATTCAAATTGAGTTCCTTGTAGGAAAAGGTTCAAACAAATGAAAAGAAACAAATATACTGGGATTCACATAATTATGTGTGATTTCATTCCATTGAGAGTGCTGATGTTATGTTTCTGCATTTGTTTATATATGTCTATCTAAAACAAATATGTCAAAACTGTCTATACATTGGCCTGTCTGACACTTACAAGCTCTGTGGCTGTAGACAAGCTAACTTCTTAGCCTCAGTTTCTTCATTTTCAACAGTGGAATAATAAAAATACCTATAATATCTCCCTTTCATATAGATGTATATCTGTGTGTGTATATAGTATGTATGTTCATATGTATGTGTGCCTGTGTCTATGTGTGTATGCATATATACGTATATATACATATATATAAATTTGCAAGCTGTAAAAACTGCTTTTTGTAGTAAGAGAGGGACTATCTTTGTCATTATATTGATATAGGGAATTTCCAGATAAAGAAATTCCTTTTACTAATGCCTGTCAGTACTTCATCAGCCTTAGGGAATTGCCTCAATCAAGGATATATGAAATCATTTGCCCAGGGTGTCCCACAACCAATATGTGTGAGAGGTAGTATGTGAACCAAAGTCTTCCTACTTGAAATCCCATCTCTCTATCCAGTGCAACATTTACACACACACACACACACACACACACACACACACACACACACATATATATATATATATACTATATAAATACAAATTATTATTATTATTCAGTCAATTCCTAGCACCATACAAACATACATTTGCATAGCATTTCACAGTCTTAGAAACAGGGATTTGTTCATAGTCAAACAGCCTAGGAAGGAAAATGAAGTCATATTATTATCAAGGTTTTTTGTAAGTGAGAAATTCAGAGAAGTTTAAGTTGCTTTAGTTCTTTACCTTTAAAAAAATAATTAATTAATTAATCAACTTAAATTTCAGTTTCAACATTTTCTCCCACAAGATTTTGAGTTCCAAAATTTCTCCCCATCTCCCCTTTGCCGCCACCTCAAGATAGCAGTGAATTCTGATTACCCCTTTCCCCAAATGACCCTCCCTTCTCTCACTCCTGTCACACCCCACTACTGCCCCTTAATTATCCCCTTCCCTTCTATTTTCCTCTAGGGCAAGATAGAATTCTTTACCCCATTACCTGGATAGCTTATTTCCCAGCTGCTTGTAAAAGCAATTTTTAACTGATGTTTTTAATACTGAGTCCCCCATTCTCTCCCTTCCTCCCTCCGTAAACACCCTTATTGAGATGGGAAGCAATACCATAGAGGATATAAATATGTAGTCACGCAAAACACTTCCATAACAGTCATGTTGTGAAAGGCTAACTATATTTCCCTCCATTATATTCTGCATTTTATTTATTCTTTTCTCTCCTTTGACTGTGTCCATCCTCAAAAATGTTTGCTTCTGATTCCCCCCTCTAATTTGCCCTCCTTTCTTTTATCCCTCCATCTTATCCACTTCCTCCCTCCTTTCCTCTAGGGTAAGATAGATTTCCCTAAGCAGTTTAGTGTGTATGGTATTTCCTCTTTAAGACAATTCTAATGAGACCCTCTAATCTCCCCCCTTCCATTATAAAAGTTATTTTCTTTCCTCTTTTATGTGAGATAGTTTACCCCATTCTACCTTTCCTTTTCTCCTTCTCCCACTACATTCCTCTCCCACCCCTTATTTTAATTCTTTTATATATTATCCCTCCATATTCAACTCACCCTGTGCCCTCTATAAATACATACATATATGCACACATACACACAATACATATACACACATTCATAGTCATACATACATG